>NC_091328.1:7690248-7710248 GCF_038502225.1 Cherax quadricarinatus | reverse complement strand
GAAGACGATGTAATCAGTCCATCACCCTTGAAGTCGTAGAATTTGAGGTTGTCAGTCCCTCAGCCTGGAGAAGTTCAGTTCCATAGTCAGGAACTATTTGAAGATCAAGCGACAGTGCGGAGACTTAAATACTATAGGAAGGAGAGGTGCAGAGTAGTAGTAGTAGTGAGAATGTAACCACTGAGAGGTCAGGTCCCTCTCAGATCCAACACTTCTCACTTGAAAAGACTGTCCAAGGTGTTTTCTGTACCAAGATGCCATGTGTTGCAGTGTCTGACAAGATGAACATCAAAATGGTATACAATACCGACAGGTTGGTAGGTATTACCTACCAAACTGTCGGTATTGTATACCATTTTGATGTTCATTGTTAGGCACGTGTGCACCAGAACACGTGTGCACCAGAACACTTGTGCACCAGAACAAGTGTGCACCAGAACACGTGTGCACCAGAACAAGTGTGCACCAGAACACGTGTGCACCAGAACAAGTGTGCACCAGAACACGTGTGCACCAGAACACGTGTGCACCAGAACACGTGTGCACCAGAACACGTGTGCACCAGAAAACTTGTGCACCAGAACACGTGTGCACCAGAACACGTGTGCACCAGAACACTTGTGCACCAGAACACGTGTGCACCAGAACACTTGTGCACCAGAACACGTGTGCACCAGAACACGTGTGCACTAGAACACGTGTACACTAGAACACGTGTGCACCAGAACACTTGTGCACCAGAACACGTGTGCACCAGAACACGTGTGCACCAGAACACGTGTGCACCAGAACAAGTGTGCACCAGAACACGTGTGCACCAGAACAAGTGTGCACCAGAACACGTGTGCACCAGAACACGTGTGCACCAGAACACGTGTGCACCAGAACACGTGTGCACCAGAACACGTGTGCACCAGAACACGTGTGCACCAGAACACATGTGCACCAGAACACCTGTGCACCAGAACACCTGTGCACCAGAACACGTGTGCACCAGAACACGTGTGTACCAGAACACGTGTGCACCAGAACACGGGTGCACCAGAACACGTGTGCACCAGAACACGTGTGCACCAGAACACCTGTGCACCAGAACACCTGTGCACCAGAACACTTGTGCACCAGAAGACGTGTACACTAGAACACGTGTGCACCAGAACACTGTGCACCAGAACACTTGTGCACCAGAAAACGTGTGCACCAGAACACTTGTGCACCAGAACACTTGTGCACCAGAACACGTGTACAATAGAACACGTGTGCACCAGAACACGTGTGCACCAGAACACGTGTGCACCAGAACACTTGTGCACCAGAACACGTGTGCACCAGAAGACGTGTACACTAGAACACGTGTGCACCAGAACACCTGTGCACCAGAACACGTGTGCACCAGAACACTGTGCATCAGAACACTTGTGCACCAGAACACTTGTGCACCAGAAGACGTGTACAATAGAACACGTGTGCACCAGAACACTTGTGCCCCAGAACACGTGTACACTAGATCACGTGTTCACCAAAACACGTGTGCACCAGAAGACGTGTGCACTAGAACACGTGTGCACCAGAACACGTGTACACTAGAACACGTGTGCACCAGAACATGTGTACACTAGAACACGTGTGCACCAGAAGACGTGTACACTAGAACACGTGTGCACCAGAACACGTGTGCACCAGAACACGTGTGCACAAGAACACGTGTACACCAGAAGACGTGTCCACCAGAACACGTGTGCACTAGAACACGTGTGCACCAGAACACGTGTGCACCAGAACACGTGTTCACCAGAACACGTGTTCACCAAAACACGTGTTCACCAGAACACGTGTGCACTAGAACGTGTGCACTAGAACACGTGTTCAGAACACGTTCACCAGAACACGTGTGCACCAGAACTCGTGTTCACCAGAACACGTTCAGAACACGTGTTCACCAGAACACGTGTTCACCAGAACACGTGTGCACTATAACACGTGTGCACCAGAACACGTGTGCACCAGAACACGTGTGCACTAGAACACGTGTGCACCAGAACACGTGTTCACCAGAACACTTCAACAGAACACGTGTTCAGAACACGTGTTCACCAGAACACGTGTGCACCAGAACACGTTCACCAGAACACGTGTTCACCAGAACACGTGTTCACCAGAACACGTGTGCACTAGAACACGTGTGCCCTAGAACACGTGTTCACCAGAACACGTGTGCACTAGAACGTGTGCACTAGAACACGTGTTCACCAGAACACGTGTTCACCAGAACACGTGTTCACCAGAACACGTGTGCACCAGAACACGTGTTCACCAGAACACTTCAACAGAACACGTGTTCACCAGAACACGTGTGCACTAGAACACGTGTGCACTAGAACACGTGTTCACCAGAACACCTGTGCACTAGAACGTGTGCACTATAACACGTGTTCACCAGAACACGTGTTCACCAGAACACGTGTGCACTAGAACACGTGTTCAGAACACGTTCACCAGAACACGTGTGCACCAGAACTCGTGTTCACCAGAACACGTTCAGAACACGTGTTCACCAGAACACGTGTTCACCAGAACACGTGTGCACTATAACACGTGTGCACCAGAACACGTGTGCACCAGAACACGTGTGCACTAGAACACGTGTGCACCAGAACACGTGTTCACCAGAACACTTCAACAGAACACGTGTTCAGAACACGTGTTCACCAGAACACGTGTGCACCAGAACACGTTCACCAGAACACGTGTTCACCAGAACACGTGTTCACCAGAACACGTGTGCACTAGAACACGTGTGCCCTAGAACACGTGTTCACCAGAACACGTGTGCACTAGAACGTGTGCACTAGAACACGTGTTCAGAACACGTTCACCAGAACACGTGTTCACCAGAACATGTGTGCACTAGAACGTGTGCACCAGAACACGTGTTCACCAGAACACTTCAACAGAACACGTGTTCACCAGAACACGTGTGCACTAGAACACGTGTGCACTAGAACACGTGTTCACCAGAACACCTGTGCACTAGAACGTGTGCACTATAACACGTGTTCACCAGAACACGTGTTCACCAGAACACGTGTGCACTAGAACACGTGTTCAGAACACGTTCACCAGAACACGTGTTCACCAGAACACGTGTGCACTAGAACGTGTGCACTAGAACACGTGTTCAGAACACGTTCACCAGAACACGTGTTCACCAGAACACGTGTGCACTAGAACGTGTGCACTAGAACACGTGTTCAGAACACGTTCACCAGAACACGTGTTCACCAGAACACGTGTGCACTAGAACGTGTGCACTAGAACACGTGTTCACCAGAACACGTGTTCACCAGAACACGTGTGCACCAGAACACGTGTTCACCAGAACACTTCAACAGAACACGTGTTCACCAGAACACGTGTTCACCAGAACACGTGTGCACTAGAACACGTGTGCACTAGAACACGTGTTCACCAGAACACCTGTGCACTAGAACGTGTGCACTATAACACGTGTTCACCAGAACACGTGTGCACTAGAAGTCATGTATCAAGAGGCAGAAAAGGCCGTGAGAGGTGATTTTATTCCAGGATATGAAGGTAAATGTGAGCATAGGTTTGTGTGAGAGAGAGAGAGAGAGAGAGAGAGAGAGAGAGAGAGAGAGAGAGAGAGAGAGAGAGAGAGAGAGAGAGAGAAAGAGAGAGAGAGAGTATTGATTACTAAATGAAGGTGGTGACGGTAGTGTGACTATGTCAACACTGAGGTGTAGTTGGCGTCTTGAGGTGTGTTCACTGATCACTGTCGTCTCACGCCACTTACCTGCTTCTTATATGACGCAGTCTACTCTAAACCACTTACTTCCCTTAACACTTTACTTCTTCTTCTTCTAGAAACCTTGCGTCCTACAAGTGTATATTTTTTGACACTTTAAGTCTTGCCAGCACATACCTCCCTTGACGCTGCGTATAAAAGTGTATAGTGCTGGTACTTTCCTTCTTACATGTAAATATTCTCCATGACACTTTGCGGGTTTGAAGTCTATTCTTGGCACTTTGCGTCTTGTGCGTCACACAAGATGCACTTGTGCATCAAGGCTCTCAAGGAGGAGCCAGTAAGCCCCTTCATCTTCAAACATGCTTTCTGAATTTCACATTATTTTCTAAATCAAGAGAATAAAGACACCTGTTTAAGTAGCAGTATTTAAGACTGTTGTCAAGTAGCAGTATTTAAGACTGTTGTCAAGTAGCAGTATTTAAGACTGTTGTCAAGTAGCAGTATTTAAGACTGTTGTCAAGTAGCAGTATTTAAGACTGTTGTCAAGTAGCAGTATTTAAGACTGTTGTCAAGTAGCAGTATTTAAGACTGTTGTCAAGTAGCAGTATTTAAGACTGTTGTCAAGTAGCAGTATTTAAGACTGTTGCCAAGTAGCAGTATTTAAGACTGTTGTCAAGTAGCAATACTCAAGACTGGTGTCAAGTAGCAGTATTCAAGACTGGCGTCAAGTAGCAGTACTCAAGACTGTTGTCAAGTAGCAGTATTTAAGACTGTTGTCAAGTAGCAGTATTTAAGACTGTTGTCAAATAGCAGTATTTAAGACTGTTGTCAAATAGCAGTATTTAAGACTGTTGTCAAGTAGCAGTATTTAAGACTGTTGTCAAATAGCAGTATTTAAGACTGTTGTCAAGTAGTAGTATTCAAGACTGGTGTCAAGTAGCAGTATTTAAGACTGGTGTCAAGTAGCAGTCCTCAAGACTGGTGTCAAGTAGTAGTATTCAAGACTGGTGTCAAGTAGTAGTATTCAAGACTGGTGTCAAGTAGTAGTATTCAAGACTGGTGTCAAGTAGTAGTATTCAAGACTGGTGTCAAGTAGTAGTATTCAAGACTGGTGTCAAGTAGCAGTGTTTAAGACTGTTGTCAAATAGCAGTATTTAAGACTATTGTCATGCAGATAGTGCTCCAATAAGTGTAAAGGAGCAGAGATGATAGGTGACACATTTAGATTTTGCCAACGAAGTGGCTAGTTTATTGTGCACTCCATATCCATCCTGTGGATGGTAGTGGCTAGTTTCTTGTGTACCACATATCTATTCTGTGGATGGTAGTGGCTAGTTTCTTGTGTACCACATATCTATTCTATGGATGGTAGTGGCTAGTTTATTGTGTACCACATATCTATCCTGTGGATGGTAGTGCAAGAGCATGTGGAAACACAATAGGCCTAGGAACTAGGCTCCAAAAGGGTTAACAGGAGTACATGTGGATTTATATCCTCAGAGTGGCAGTATTGGCACTAAAACATAGACAGTGGTGGGAGGTGGTGGAGATTTCGGGAGAACTGGTGTGGAGCGCTGGAGGTGCTGCAGGAGTAAGAACCTGTAAGCTGATTACCTGACGCAGGTGCTAGTGAAGGTGGCACACACACACACACACACACACACACACACACACACACACACACACACACACACATACACACACCCACACCCACACACACACACACACATACACACACACACACACACACATACACACACACATACACACACACACACACACATACACACACACATACACACACACATACACACACACACACACATATACACACACACACACACACAAACACACACACACACACACACACATACACACACACACACACACACACACACACACACATACACACACACACACACACACACACACACACACACATACACACACACATACACACACACACACACACACACACACACACACACACACACACACACACACACACACACACACACACACACACATACACACACACACACATACACACACACATACACACACACATACACACACACACACACACATATACACACACACAGTATGCCACCAGGTCTCCCACCCCCACAGGCCCCCCAATCCACAGTGTTGGAAAGGAAACTGAAGGTATGGTACACAAACGCTGATGGAATAACAAATAAGTGGGAGGAGTGGCACGAAAGGGTCAAAGAAGCATCACCGGACATCATAGCTCTCACAGAAACCAAGCTTACAGGTATGATAACTGATGCCATCTTTCCAACGGGATACCAAATCCTGAGGAAAGACAGAGGGAACAGGGGGGGTGGAGGAGTGGCGTTGCTGATCAAAAATCGCTGGAATTTTGATGAGCTGGAGAGAGAAGATAGCGGAGAAGAAAGTGATTACATAGTGGGAACACTTCACTCTGGAGGTCCCAAGGTGGTAATAGCAGTGATGTATAACCCACCACAGAACAGCAGGAGGCCAAGGCAAGAGTACGACGAGAGCAATAGAGCGATGGTTGACACACTAGCTAGAGTGGCCAGAAGAGCTCATGCATGCAGGGCAAAGCTCCTGATCATGGGTGACTTTAACCACAAGGAGATAGATTGGGAGAACTTGGACCCACATGGGGGCCAAGATACTTGGAGGGCTAAGATGATGGAGGTGGTACTGGAGAACTTCATGTACCAACACGTAAGGGACACTACAAGAGAGAGAGGAGAGGATGAACCAGCAAGGCTGGACTTAGTATTCACCTTCAGTAGTGCAGATATCGAGGACATCACATATGAAAGACCCCTTGGGGCCAGTGACCATGTGGTTGTAAGCTTCGAATACACAGTAGAGCTACAAGTGGAGGGAGAAGCAGGAAGGCCAGGACGAATGAAGCCAAACTACAAGAAAGGGGACTACACAGGAATGAGGAACTACCTGAACGGGGTTCAGTGGGACAGAGAACTGGCAGGGAAACCAGTTAATGAGATGATGGAATATGTAGCAATAAAATGCAAGGAGGCTGAGGAGAGGTTTGTACCCAAGGGTAACAGGAGTAATGAAAAAGCCAGGATGAGCCCATGGTTTACCCAAAGGTGCAGGGAGGCAAAAACCAAGTGTGCTAGGGAATGGAAGAAATATAGAAGGCAAAGGACCCAGGAGAATAAGGAGAACAGTCGTAGAGCCAGAAATGAATATGCACAGATAAGAAGGGAGGCCCAAAGACAATATGAAAATGACATAGCAGCGAAAGCCAAATCTGACCCGAAACTGTTGTACAGCCACATCAGGAGGAAAACAACAGTCAAGGACCAGGTAATCAGGCTAAGGAAGGAAGGAGGAGAGACAACAGGAAATGACCGGGAAGTATGTGAAGAACTCAACAAGAGATTCAAAGAAGTGTTCACAGAGGAGACAGAAGGGACTCCAGAAAGACGGAGAGGTGGGGCACACCACCAAGTGCTGGACACAGTGCACACAACCGAGGAAGAAGTGAAGAGGCTTCTGAGTGAGCTAGATACCTCAAAGGCAATGGGGCCAGATAACATCTCCCCATGGGTATTGAGAGAGGGAGCAGAGGCGCTATGTGTACCCCTAACAACAATATTCAATACATCTATCGAAACAGGGAGATTGCCTGAGGCATGGAAGACAGCAAATGTAGTCCCAATCTTTAAAAAAGGAGACAGACATGAAGCATTAAACTACAGACCAGTGTCACTGACATGTATAGTATGCAAAATCATGGAGAAGATTATCAGGAGAAGAGTGGTGGAACACCTAGAAAGGAATGATCTCATCAACAGCAGCCAGCATGGTTTCAGGGACGGGAAATCCTGTGTCACAAACCTACTGGAGTTCTATGACATGGTGACAGCAGTAAGACAAGAGAGAGAGGGGTGGGTGGATTGCATTTTCTTGGACTGCAAGAAGGCGTTTGACACAGTTCCACACAAGAGATTGGTGCAAAAACTGGAGGACCAAGCAGGGATAACAGGGAAGGCACTACAATGGATCAGGGAATACTTGTCAGGAAGACAGCAGCGAGTCATGGTACGTGGCGAGGTGTCAGAGTGGGCACCTGTGACCAGCGGGGTCCCGCAGGGGTCAGTCCTAGGACCAGTGCTGTTTCTGGTATTTGTGAACGACATGACGGAAGGAATAGACTCTGAGGTGTCCCTGTTTGCAGATGACGTGAAGTTGATGAGAAGAATACACTCGATCGAAGACCAGGCAGAACTACAAAGGGATCTGGACAGGCTGCAGAACTGGTCCAGCAATTGGCTCCTGGAGTTCAATCCCACCAAGTGCAAAGTCATGAAGATTGGGGAAGGGCAAAGAAGGCCGCAAACGGAGTACAGTCTAGGGGGTCAGAGACTACAAACCTCACTCAAGGAAAAAGATCTTGGGGTGAGTATAACACCAGGCACATCTCCTGAAGCGCACATCAACCAAATAACTGCTGCAGCATATGGGCGCCTAGCAAACCTCAGAACAGCATTCCGACATCTTAATAAGGAATCGTTCAGGACCCTGTACACCGTATACGTTAGGCCCATATTGGAGTATGCGGCACCAGTTTGGAACCCACACCTAGCCAAGCACGTAAAGAAACTAGAGAAAGTGCAAAGGTTTGCAACAAGACTAGTCCCAGAGCTAAGAGGTATGTCCTACGAGGAGAGGTTAAGGGAAATCAACCTGACGACACTGGAGGACAGGAGAGATAGGGGGGACATGATAACGACATACAAAATACTGAGAGGAATTGACAAGGTGGACAAAAACAGGATGTTCCAGAGATTGGACACAGTAACAAGGGGACACAGTTGGAAGCTAAAGACACAGATGAATCACAGGGATGTTAGGAAGTATTTCTTCAGCCACAGAGTAGTCAGTAAGTGGAATAGTTTGGGAAGCGATGTAGTGGAGGCAGGATCCATACATAGCTTTAAGCAGAGGTACGATAAAGCTCACGGCTCAGGGAGAGTGACCTAGTAGCGATCAGTGAAGAGGCGGGGCCAGGAGCTCGGACTCGACCCCCGCAACCTCAACTAGGTGAGTACAACTAGGTGAGTACACACACACACAAACACACACACACACACACACACATACACACACATACACACACACACACACACACACACACACACACACACACACACACACATACACACACACACACACACACACACACACACACACACACACACATACACACACACATACACACACACACACACACATACACACACACATACACACACACACACACACACACACACACACACACACACACACACACACACACACACACACATACACACACACACACACACACACATACACACACATACACACACACACATACACACACACATACACACACACACACACAGGGAAGAAATAAGGAAAGGCATAGGGAGGTTGGCAAGTTTTTATAAAATCACCATAAACAGAATAATATGCATGGCAGACACAGTAACTGAAAGTGAGCAAGAGAGAGAGAGAGAGAGAGAGAGAGAGAGAGAGAGAGAGAGAGAGAGAGAGAGAGAGAGAGAGAGAGAGAGAGAGATAGAGAGCAACTTGATCGAGACCAAAGCCCACTTCAAACTTTAATTTCCACCCACTTCATGTTGCAGTTTTGTGGTGGGGGTTCTTGAACGTGGATGTTGGGGAGGGAAAGTTAGGGAGGGGAGGGTTGTGGGGAAAGGGAAGGTTTGGAAAGGGAAGAGGAGAGGAGCAAAAGGGAAAGCTAGAAGTGAGGGAGGGAGAAAGGACAGATGTGTATAGTACTCTGTGTATGATCAAAATTCCTAGTATAATACAAGTATGTATACGTGTATAATACAGTGTTCCTGTACAACACTACATACAGAAGATGTGTATCCATCCTGTGGATGGTAGTGGCTAGTTTGTGTACCTTGTATCCATCCTGTGGATGGTGTCTATATGAAGGGTGTTCCCGGGGTCAACGCCCCCACGATTTGGTCCCTAACCAGGCCTCCCGGCGGTTGAGGGCCTGATGAACGAGGCTGTTACTGCAAACCAATGTACTACCCACAGACGGGCTGGTCAAGTACTGACTTTATGTATCTTTCAAATTTCCTCTTGAAGACAACCAGGGGTCTATTGGTAATCCCCCTTATGTATGCTGAAACGCTGTTGAACAGTCTTGGGCCCCTGACACTCAGTGTACTCACGGCACCCCTGCTTTTCATTGAACATAATGATGGAAGAACATTGCAGCTGGCCCATACAAGGCAGGTCCTTATCAAAACCACCACTACCCAAAGATACCCAAGAATTTACTTCCATTCCCACGACACCAATGAAACCCAGCCCCTCCTACTCATGTACCTGTCCAGTCTCTTCCTAAAGCCGCCCAAGGTCCTAGCCTCTACCACCCTACTCGGAATATTGTTCCACGCATCCACAACTTTGTTCGAAAACCAGTACTTACCTATGTCCTTTCTAAATCTAAATTTATCCAACTTAAATCCGTTATTTCTGGTTCTTACTTGGTTCAACATCCTCAGTACTTTATTAATTTCACCTTTGTTTATACCCATCATCCACTTATACACTTCGATGTTATCTCTCTTCATTCTACATTCCTCCAGAGAGTGAAGATTCAAAGCACTATTTTCATACGGGAGATTCCTTATACAGTAAATCATTTTAGTCATTCTTCTCTGTATGTTCTCCAATGAATCTATATCCATCCTGTATGTTGCACCGTCCACCAAGTCTTTTGCTTTCGTAAGAAGTGATCTGTGTGTGTAAATTTGGAACCAGTCCCTCTCGGATTTTCTAGGTGTACAAAATCATCAGTTATCTTTCTCGCCTGCTTTCCAAGAAGTAGAGGTCAATGGACTTCAAACGTTCCCAGTAATTTAGGGTGCTTGGCAGTACTTTAATGTGCAGTGAGGCTACTCTATACCTTCTCCAGATCTACAGTGTCGCCTGCCTTGAAAGGGGCCACTAGTATACAGCAGTGTTCCAGTCTAGAGAGAACAAGGGACTTTAAAAGGATCGTTGGTTTGTCATTCCTTGTTTTAAAGGTTCTCGTTATCCATCAACCTATTTGACTGACCATGTTAGCATCAGTACACAAGTCAGACAGGTCAGTATCGCTTGACTGGTCCCCATCAGGCGATGACAGTCTTGGTTTCTAGCAACCACCGGTGAACCACTGCCGGATATCAGTGGTTAAACAACCATTGGTGGTGGTGCGGTGATCTATCTACAGTGTTAGTGGTGGTGATCTAACTACTGTATCGTTGGTGGTGATGACGTGATATAACTAATGTTAGTGGTGCTGGTGGTGCTGGTGGTACTGGTGCTGCTGGTGGTGCTGGTGCTGCTGAGTTGATATTCATGTCTACGAGAAGAGAAGCTGAGATTATAATTTTAAAATGGAATATTTGTAGTCTCTGCTGATGAACCTCCATCGCACAGTGGAGGATAGACTACCAGGACTAGGATGGAGGAGGAGGAGGAGGAGGAGGAGGGACAGGGTGAGGCAGGGATGCTCTTAGGGGCGTGGTAGAGGCCAGCGTGAGGCAGGGACGCTCTCTGGAGCGTGGTGGAGGCCAGGGTGAGGCAGGGACGCTCTCAGGCGTGTGGTAGAAGACAGGGTGAGGCAGAAACGCCTTCAGGGGCGTGGCAGAGGCTAGGGTGAGGCAAAGACGCCTTCAGGGGCGTGGTAGAGGCTAGGGTGAGGCAAGGACGCCTTCAGGGGCGTGGTAGAGGCTAGGGTGAGGCAAGGACGCCTTCAGGGGCGTGGTAGAGGCTAGGGTGAGGCAAGGACGCCTTCAGGGGCGTGCTAGAGGCTAGGGTGAGGCAAGGACGGCCTCAGGGGCGTGGTAGAGGCTAGGGTGAGGAAAGGACGCCTTCAGGGGCGTGGTAGAGGCTAGGGTGAGGAAAGGAGCCTACCCTGCTACCTTGAGGAAAGGACCCTTGCAAGGGACTCTTACCACGACACTGGTGTAGTAGATATAGTCCAACAACTAGACGTGCAGCCTACCCTGATGACTCTTCACGAGTGCACAACTAGACGTGGTAATGTGAGTGCACAACTAGACGTGGTAATGTAAGTACACAACTAGACGTGGTAATGTAAGTACACAACTAGACGTGGTAATGTAAGTACACAACTAGACGTGGTAATGTAAGTACACAACTAGACGTGGTAATGTGAGTGCACAACTAGACGTGGTAATGTAAGTACACAACTAGACGTGGTAATGTGAGTGCACAACTAGACGTGGTAATGTGAGTGCACAACTAGACGTGGTAATGTAAGTACACAACTAGACGTGGTAATGTGAGTACACAACTAGACGTTGTAATGTGAGTGCACAACTAGACGTGGTAATGTGAGTGCACAACTAGACGTGGTAATGTGAGTGCACAACTAGACGTGGTAATGTGAGTGCACAACTAGACGTGGTAATGTGAGTGCACAACTAGACGTGGTAATGTGAGTGCACAACTAGACGTGGTAATGTGAGTGCACAACTAGACGTGGTAATGTGAGTGCACAACTAGACGTGGTAATGTGAGTGCACAACTCACATAGAGGCAGCACCGCCACTTGTGGCATCATTAATATCACGCTGCTCAGTTCTGGTCTCCATAGTACATGATGGCACAAATGTCCTGGAAAATGCAGAGAAAGTTGACCAAGTTGATCCCATTTTTCAGACACCTTCCTTGTGATGAGAGGCTGAAAACACTGAACTTGTACTCTCTAGGAAGACTGAGTTATGGCAGATATCACAAATGAAGTGTACAAAGCTGATGTGAATCAAAGGCAATAATGAGACTTGTTCAACATTTTGGAAACCTTTACTGAGGAAACGTTTCAATAGAAAGTGGCTTCTTCAGTCTAAGACAGAAAAGAACGGTGGAAGATGAGGAGGAGAATGAGGTAATCAGTCCCTGAGCCTGGAATCGATGAGTTGAATGGAATTACTGGTTTGGCAATAGAGTTGTAGACAAGTGGAACAAAGTCACAGATAGCGTCAGTCAGGATACAACTTTTGGTAGCTTTAGCGGCTGAACAAGTGAAGGAGTGGGTGGATGCGAGTCAGACCTACCTAGCACGGGCCAGTAGCCCTGCTGCAGTAGTCTTATCCTAGGATAAATAGCCTTCCATGGCTTCAATTATCATCTTTATTATTATGGGGAGCGTTAAACCAGTTGGGATTATACAGCACCTGTCTGTAGGGGGGGGAGGGAGGTGAGGCATTCAGATTTAATTGAGGGACCTGGAGCACAGATCCAGTACCCTAGATCAAGAGCCCCTCACCAGCTCATCGACATCAAGGAAGCAGCGTGACACAGGCCAGGAGCTATGAATCGACCCCTTCAACCACAATTAGGTGAGTACAACTAGCCAGGAACACTTGTCATCTTCCCTTCACTGTGTTAATAGTGTATTATACAATATCACTACACTAGCCTTGTATTATACAGTAAGTGAAGCAATACAAGGTGTATATATGAGCTGGTGTTGTATACTTTGTGTTAGAAATATAACGAGAAACACACACTTCAGATTTTAATTTAGTGAAGATAATGATATATTTCCAGAGTCGCAGCAACGTCCTCTCAACACCACACGCAGCACTTTAATAATAATAATAAAATAGTGATAATAAAATAAGAATGATGATCATTCTTATTTTGAGAAAGTACAAAATAGAACTGATGTAAGATTAGCTTATATGAGTGAGAGAACATTTGATAGACTTAAAGTTAACATATAAACCTTGGAGAATTATTTAAGTTGCTTAACAAAAATACTGAAGTCTTGTGAAATTAACAGACGACTTTATAATAACATCTGTAGTATGTTTTGTGTGTAACATCTGTAGCCGCTGTTACACATGTTGTTCAAATTCGTATGCAAATGAAGGTGAGTATTACTGTGTTGTGAACTTACCGACTTGACACGATTGTCGTTATTTGAAAAAAACCCAGAATAATTATACCACATTAGGTGTTCACCATTATGGTGGGTTGACCTCGTGAAATATGGTGGGTTGACCTCGTGAAATATGGTGGGTTGACCTCGTGAAAGATGGTGGGTTGACCTCGTGAAAGATGGTGGGTTGACCTCGTGAAATATGGTGGGTTGACCTCGTGAAAGATGGTGGGTTGACCTCGTGAAAGATGGTGGGTTGACCTCGTGAAAGATGGTGGGTTGACCTCGTGAAAGATGGTGGGTTGACCTCGTGAAAGATGGTGGGTTGACCTCGTGAAAGATGGTGGGTTGACCTCGTGAAAGATGGTGGGTTGACCTCGTGAAATATGGTGGGTTGACCTCGTGAAATATGGTGGGTTGACCTCGTGAAAGATGGTGGGTTGACCTCGTGAAAGATGGTGGGTTGACCTCGTGAAAGGTGGTGGGTTGACCTCGTGAAAGATGGTGGGTTGACCTCGTGAAAGATGGTGGGTTGACCTCGTGAAAGATGGTGGGTTGACCTCGTGAAAGATGGTGGGTTGACCTCGTGAAAGGTGGTGGGTTGACCTCGTGAAAGGTGGTGGGTTGACCTTGTGAAAGATGGTGGGTTGACCTCGTGAAAGGTGGTGGGTTGACCTCGTGAAAGGTGGTGGGTTGACCTCGTGAAATATGGTGGGTTGACCTCGTGAAATATGGTGGATTGACCTCGTGAAAGATGGTGGGTTGACCTCGTGAAAGATGGTGGGTTGACCTCGTGAAAGATGGTGGGTTCACCTCGTGAAAGATGGTGGGTTGACCTCGTGAAATACGGTGGGTTCACCTCGTGAAATATGGTGGGTTCACCTCGTGAAAGATGGTGGATGGTGGGTTGACCTCGTGATGGTGGGTTCACCTCGTGAAAGATGGTGGGTTGACCTCGTGAAAGATGGTGGGTTGACCTCGTGAAATATGGTGGGTTGACCTCGTGAAATATGGTGGGTTGACCTCGTGAAATATGGTGGGTTGACCTTGTGAAAGATGGTGGGTTGACCTCGTGAAATATGGTGGGTTGACCTCGTGAAAGGTGGTGGGTTGACCTCGTGAAACCTCGTGAAATGGTGGGAAATATTGACCTCGTGAAAGAAGCTCGTGAAAGGTGGTGGGTTGACCTCGTGAAAGGTGGTGGGTTGACCTCATGAAAGATGGTGGGTTGACCTCGTGAAAGATGGTGGGTTGACCTCGTGAAAGATGGTGGGTTGACCTCGTGAAAGGTGGTGGGTTGACCTCGTGAAAGATGGTGGGTTGACCTCGTAAAAGATGAGACAGATTTAGCATTATTTATTCAGTAGCTGTCTTGGTAGAGGTGTGTGTGTGTGTACTCACCTAGTTGTGGTTGCGGGGGTCGATTCACAGCTCCTGGCCACGCCTCTTCAACTGATCGCTACCCGGTCACTCTTCCCGCTCCGTGAGCTTTATCATACCTCTTCTTAGAGCTATGTATGGATCCTGCCTCCACTACATCACTACTCAGGCTATTCCACTTCCTGACAACTCTGTGGCTGAAGAAATACTTCCTAACATCCCTGTGGTTCATCTGAGTCTTCAGCGTTCAACTGTGACCCCTTGCTGCTGTGTCCCATCTCTGGAACGTCCTGTCTCTGTCCACCTTGTCTATACCTCTTAGTATTTTATATGTCGTTACCATATCCCCCCTAACTCTCCTGTCTTCCAGTGTCGTCAGGTCGATTTCCCTTAACCTCTCCTCCTAGGACATACCCCTTAGCTCTTGGACTAGTTCTTTGCAATTTCTCTGCAAGGTGACCTTTGCAATTTCTTCTGGTACTTCCCACCATCATTTCCTTACATGCTTTGTACTGCTAGAGTGCAGGGTTCCAAACTGTACTGTACTTCCCACAGGTACATCATCATCCTTCCTTCAGAGTGCAGGTACTGTACTTCCTTCCAGGTACTGTACTTCCCACCATCATCCTTCCTTCAGAGTGCAGGTACTGTACTTCCCACCATCATCCTTCCTTCAGAGTGCAGGTACTGTACTTCCCACCATCATCCTTCCTTCAGAGTGCAGGTACTGTACTTCCCACCACCACTACCACCACCATCCTTCCTTCAGAGTGCAGGTACTGTACTTCCCATCATCATCCTTCCTTCATAGTGCAGGTACTGTACTTCCCACCACCACCACCATCCTTCAGAGTGCAGGTACTGTACTTCCCACCACCACTACCATCCTTCACAGTGCAGGTACTGTACTTCCCACCACCACTACCATCCTTCACAGTGCAGGTATTGTACTTCCCACCACCACTACCATCCTTCACAGTGCAGGTATTGTACTTCCCACCACCACTACCATCCTTCACAGTGCAGGTATTGTACTTCCCACCACCACTACCATCCTTCACAGTGCAGGTATTGTACTTCCCACCACCACTACCATCCTTCACAGTGCAGGTATTGTACTTCCCACCACCACTACCATCCTTCACAGTGCAGGTACTGTACTTCCCACCACCATCATTCAGAGTGGAGGTACTGTACTTCCCACCACCACCAAAGTGCCACTTCCCACCACCACTACCATCCTTCAGAGTGCAGGTACTGTACTTCCCACCACCATCATTCAGAGTGGAGGTACTGTACTTCCCACCACCACTACCACCACCATCCTTCCTTTAGAGTGCAGGTAATGTACTTCCCACCACCACTACCACCACCATCCTTCCTTCAGAGTGCAGGTACTGTACTTACCACCACCACCACCATCCTTCAGAGTGCAGGTACTGTGCTTCCCACCACCATCCTTCATAGCGCAGGTACTGTATTTCCCACCACCACTACCACCACCATCCTTCAGAGTGCAGGTACTGTACTTCCATCACCATCCTTCAGAGTGCAGGTACTGTACTTCCCACCACCACCACCATCTTTCAGAGTGGAGGTATTGTACTTCCCACCACCACCACCACCATCCTTCAAAGTGCAGGTATTGTACTTCCCACCACCACCACCATCCTTCACAGTGCAGGCACTGTACTTCCCACCACCACCACCACCACCACCATCCTTCAGAGTGCAGGTACTGTACTTCCCACCACCACCACCATCCTTCACAGTGCAGGTACTATACTTCCCACCACCACCACCATCCTTCACAGTGCAGGTACTGTACTTCCCACCACCACCACCATCCTTCACAGTGCAGGTACTGTACTTCCCACCACCACCACCATCCTTCACAGTGCAGGTACTGTACTTCCCACCACCACCACCATCCTTCACAGTGCAGGTACTGTACTTCCCACCACTACCCCTCCTTCACAGTGCAGGTACTGTACTTACCACCACCACTCCTTCACAGTGCAGGTACTGTACTTACCACCACCACTCCTTCACAGTGCAGGTACTGTACTTACCACCACCACTCCTTCACAGTGCAGGTACTGTACTTACCACCACCACTCCTTCACAGTGCAGGTACTGTACTTACCACCACCACCACCATCCTTCACAGTGCAGGCACTGTACTTACCACCACCATCCTTCACAGTGCAGGTACTGTACTTCCCACCACCACCACCATCCTTCACAGTGCAGGTACTGTACTTACCACCACCACCACCATCCTTCACAGTGCAGGTACTGTACTTCCCACCACCACCACCACCATCCTTCACAGTGCAGGTACTGTACTTACCACCACCACCACCATCCTTCACAGTGCAGGTACTGTACTTCCCACCACCACCACCATCCTTCACAGTGCAGGTACTGTACTTACCACCACCATCCTTCACAGTGCAGGTACTGTACTTCCCACCACCACCACCATCCTTCACAGTGCAGGCACTGTACTTCCCACCACCACCACCATCCTTCACAGTGCAGGTACTGTACTTCCCACCACCACCATCCTTCACAGTGCAGGTACTGTACTTCCCACCACCACCATCCTTCACAGTGCAGGCACTGTACTTCCAACCACCACCACCATCCTTCACAGTGCAGGTACTGTACTTCCCACCACCACCACCACCACCATCCTTCACAGTGCAGGCACTGTACTTCCCACCACTACCACCATCCTTCACAGTGCAGGCACTGTACTTCCCACCACCACCACCACCACCATCCTTTACAGTGCAGGTACTGTACTTCCCACCACCACCATCTTTCACAGTGCAGGCACTGTACTTCCCACCACCACCATCCTTCACAGTGCAGGTACTGTACTTCCCACCACCACCACCACCATCCTTCACAGTGCAGGTACTGTACTTCCCACCACCACCACCACCATCCTTCACAGTGCAGGTACTGTACTTCCCACCACCACCATCCTTCACAGTGCAGGTACTGTACTTCCCACCACCACCACCATCCTTCACAGTGCAGGTACTGTACTTCCCACCACCACCACCATCCTTCACAGTGCAGGTACTGTACTTCCCACCACCACCACCATCCTTCACAGTGCAGGTACTGTACTTACCACCACCATCCTTCACAGTGCAGGTACTGTACTTCCCACCTCCACCACCATCCTTCACAGTGCAAGCACTGTGCTTACCTCCACCCCTCCTTCACAGTGCATGTACTGTACTTACAACCACCAACACCATCCTTCACAGTACAGGTACTGTACTTACCACCACCACCACCATCCTTCACAGTACAGGTACTGTACTTACCACCACCACCCCTCCTTCACAGTACAGGTACTGTACTTACCACCACCACCACCATCCTTCACAGTGCAGGTACTGTACTTACCACCACCACCACCATCCTTCACAGTGCAGGTACTGTACTTACCACCACCACCACCATCCTTCACAGTGCAGGCACTGTACTTCCCACCACCACCACCATCCTTCACAGTGCAGGCACTGTACTTCCCACCACCACCACCACCATCCTTCACAGTGCAGGTACTGTACTTCCCACCACCACCACCATCCTTCACAGTGCAGGTACTGTACTTCCCACCACCACCACCATCCTTCACAGTGCAGGCACTGTACTTCCCACCACCACCACCATCCTTCACAGTGCAGGTACTGTACTTCCCACCACCTCCACCACCATCCTTCACAGTGCAGGCACTGTACTTCCCACCACCACCACCATCCTTCACAGTGCAGGTACTGTACTTACCACCACCACCACCACCATCCTTCACAGTGCAGGTACTGTACTTACCACCACCACCACCACCATCCTTCACAGTGCAGGCACTGTACTTCCCACCACCACCACCACCACCACCACCACCACCACCATCCTTCACAGTGCAGGCACTGTACTTCCCACCACCATCCTTCACAGTGCAGGCACTGTACTTCCCACCACCACCACCATCCTTCACAGTGCAGGCACTGTACTTCCCACCACCACCACCCTTCACAGTGCAGGCACTGTACTTCCCACCACCACCACCACCCTTCACAGTGCAGGTACTGTACTTCCCACCACCACCACCATCCTTCACAGTGCAGGCACTGTACTTCCCACCACCACCACCCTTCACAGTGCAGGCACTGTACTTCCCACCACCACCACCACCCTTCACAGTGCAGGCACTGTACTTCCCACCACCACCACCACCCTTCACAGTGCAGGTACTGTACTTCCCACCACCACCACCACCCTTCACAGTGCAGGCACTGTACTTCCCACCACCACCACCGTCCTTCACAGTGCAGGCACTGTACTTCCCACCACCACCACCCTTCACAGTGCAGGTACTGTACTTCCCACCACCACCACCATCCTTCACAGTGCTGGCACTGTACTTCCCACCACCACCACCACTACCACCACCATCCTTCACAGTGCAGGCACTGTACTTCCCACCACCACCACCACTACCACCACCATCCTTCACAGTGCTGGCACTGTACTTCCCACCACCACCATCCTTCACAGTGCAGGCACTGTACTTCCCACCACCATCTTTCACAGTGCAGGCACTGTACTTCCCACCACCACCACCACTACCACCACCATCCTTCACAGTGCAGGCACTGTACTTCCCACCACCACCACCATCCTTCACAGTGCAGGCACTGTACTTCCCACCACCACCACCCTTCACAGTGCAGGTACTGTACTTCCCACCACCATCACCACCCTTCACAGTGCAGGTACTGTACTTCCCACCACCACCACCACCCTTCACAGTGCAGGTACTGTACTTCCCACCACCACCACCACCCTTCACAGTGCAGGTACTGTACTTCC
>NC_091328.1:7585248-7675248 GCF_038502225.1 Cherax quadricarinatus | reverse complement strand
AGCTCTCAGTGGATTCTGATCACTCCTTTTTTTTTTTGTTACGTCTCTGGAAATGTCGCAATTGTTATTAATTATGTGAGTTTCATCTCTGTAATGGATACGATGTGTGGGATGTTCTCCCCTACTCTCTCAGGTCTCCACTCTTGATGGTGACTGCATGTGAGTACTCTATGATTCATCTGTCTTTCCTACTGTTTTGTTTCTCATAGGGAATAATGGATGAGAAGCCTCCAAGGAGAGAAGGTACTTTGGTGAGAGTTCTGGTGTATACTGTGGAGGGAGGGCGAGGTGGGAAATATAAGCAAAGGAATGATGGGGATTATGAGGGAGAGTGAGGTTGGGGGAGCATGTAGAATGCTGACATAATAATGATTGATTTTGGGAATTTCAGTTGTATCTTCTTGCATAAAAAAGGAGGAAATAAGTGTTAAAGACAGTGAGAGTAGACTGACCTGAGTAACTTCTAAGTGGGTCTATCTTCACTTTAATCTTACTTCTGTATATATGGAAAAACTATTTTTGGACTGAACTTTAATTCAACAATATCTGTTCGTTTTTATTTTTTTATTATTTCTGGGTTTAATTGAATATATTGGTGTTTGTGCTCCTCCTTACAAATGTTTTAACTATTATACATTAAGGGTTATTTTTTATTGATCTGATTTCTCCGTTTGAAAATTATGTAGTTGAGCAACCAGCTCCCCAGTCCTGCTGCACACTATACTCCCCAGTCCTGCTGCACACTATACTCCCCAGTCCTGCTGCACACTATACTCCCCAGTCCTGCTGCACACTATACTCCCCCAGTCCTGCTGCACACTATACTCCCCAGTCCTGCTGCACACTATACTCCCCAGTCCTGCTGCACACTATACTCCCCAGTCCTGCTGCACACTATGCTCCCCAGTTCTGCTGCACACTATACTCCCCAGTCCTGCTGCACACTATACTCCCCAGTCCTGCTGCACACTATACTCCCCAGTTCTGCTACACACTATACTCCCCAGTTCTGCTGCACACTATACTCCCCAGTCCTGCTGCACACTATACTCCCCAGTCCTGCTGCACACTATACTCCCCAGTCCTGCTGCAAACTATACTCCCCAGTCCTGCTGCACACTATACTCCCCAGTTCTGCTGCACACTATACTCCCCCAGTCCTGCTGCACACTATACTCCCCAGTCCTGCTGCACACTATACTCCCCAATCCTGCTGCACACTATACTCCCCAGTCCTGCTGCACACTATACTCCCCAGTCCTGCTGCACACTATACTCCCCAGTCCTTCTGCACACTATACTCCCAAGTCCTGCTGCACACTATACTCCCCAGTCCTGGTGCACACTATACTCCCCAGTCCTGCTGCACACTATACTCCCCCAGTCCTGATGCACACTATACTAGTCTTGCTGCACACTATACTCCCCAGTCCTGCTGCACACTATACTCCCCAGTCCTGCTGCACACTATACTCCCCAGTTCTGCTGCACACCATACTCCCCCAGTCCTGCTGCACACTATACTCCCCAGTCCTGCTGCACACTATACTCCCCCAGTCCTGCTGCACACTATACTCCCCAGTCCTGCTGCACACTATACTCCCCAGTCCTGCTGCACTCTATACTCCCCAGTTCTGCTGCACACTATACTCCCCCAGTCCTGCACACTATACTCCCCAGTCCTGCTGCACACTATACTCCCCAGTTCTGCTGCACACTATACTCCCCCAGTCCTGCACACTATACTCCCCAGTCCTGCTGCACACTATACTCCCCAGTTCTGCTGCAAACTATACTCCCCCAGTCCTGCTGCACACTATACTCCCCAGTCCTGCTGCACACTATACTCCCCCAGTCCTGCTGCACACTATACTACCCAGTCCTGCTGCACACTATACTCCCCAGTCCTGCTGCACACTATACTCCCCAGTTCTGCTGCACACTATACTCCCCCAGTCCTGCTGCACACTATACTCCCCAGTCCTGCTGCACACTATACTCACCAGTTCTGCTGCACACTATACTCCCCCAGTCCTGCTGCACACTATACTCCCCCAGTCCTGCTGCACACTATACTCCCCAGTCCTGCTGCACACTATACCCCCCAAGTCCTGCTGCACACTATACTCCCCAGTTCTGCTGCACACTATACTCCCCCAGTCCTGCTGCACACTATACTCCCCAGTCCTGCTGCACACTATACTCTCCAGTTCTGCTGCACACTATACTCCCCCAGTCCTGCTGCACACTATACTCCCCAGTCCTGCTGCACACTATACTCCCCAGTTCTGCTGCACACTATACTCCCCCAGTCCTGCTGCACACTATACTCCCCAGTCCTGCTGCACACTATACTCCCCAGTTCTGCTTCACACTATACTCCCCCAGTCCTGCTGCACACTTTACTCCCCCAGTCCTGCTGAACACTATACTCCCCAGTTCTGCTGCACACTATACTCCCCCAGTCCTGCTGCACACTATACTCCCCAGTCCTGCTGCACACTATACTCCCCAGTTCTGCTGCAACCTATACTCCCCCAGTCCTGCTGCACACTATACTCCCCCAGTCCTGCTGCACACTATACTCCCCAGTTCTGCTGCACACTATACTCCCCAGTCCTGCTGCACACTATACTCCCCCAGTCCTGCTGCACACTATACTCCCCCAGTCCTGCTCCACACTATACTTCCCAGTCCTGCTGCACACTATACTCCCCAGTCCTGCTGCACACTATACTCCCCCAGTCCTGCTGCACACTATACTCCCTAGACCTGCTGCACACTATACTCCCCAGTCCTGCTGCACACTATACTCCCCCAGTCCTGCTGCACACTATACTCCCCCAGTCCTGCTGCACACAATACTCCCCCAGTCCTGCTGCACACTATACTCCCCAGTCCTGCTGCACACTATACCCCCCCAGTCCTGCTGCACACTATACTCCCCAGTCCTGCTGCACACTATACTCCCAAGTCCTGCTGCACACTATACTCCCCCAGTCCTGCACACTATACTCCCCAGTTCTGCTGCACACTATACTCCCCCAGTCCTGCTGCACACTATACTCACCAGTCCTGCTGCACAATATACCCCCCCAGTCCTGCTGCACACTATACTCCCCAGTCCTGCTGCACACTATACTCCCAAGTCCTGCTGCACACTATACTCCCCCAGTCCTGCACACTATACTCCCCAGTTCTGCTGCACACTATACTCCCCCAGTCCTGCTGCACACTATACTCCCCAGTCCTGCTGCACACTATACTCCCAAGTCCTGCTGCACACTATACTCCCCCAGTCCTGCACACTATACTCCCCAGTTCTGCTGCACACTATACTCCCCCAGTCCTGCTGCACACTATACTCCCCCAGTCCAGCTGCACACTATACTCCCCAGTCCTGCTGCACACTATACTCCCCAGTCCTGCTGCACACTATACTCCCCAGTCCTGCTGCACACTATACTCCCCAGTCCTGCTGCACACTATACTCCCTAGTTCTGCTGCACACTATACTCCCCCAGTCCTGCTGCACACTATACTCCCCAGTCCTGCTGCACAGTATACTCCCTCAGTCCTGCTGCACATTATACTCCCCCAGTCCTGCTGCACACTATACTCCCCAGTCCTGCTGCACAGTATACTCCCCCAGTTCTGCTGCACAGTATACTCCCCCAGTCCTGCTGCACACTATACTCCAGTCCGGCTGCACAGTATACTTCCCAGTCCTGCTGCACACTATACTCCCCAGTCCTGCTGCACACTATACTCCCCCAGTCCTGCTGCACACTATACTCCCCGTAATGCTGCACAGTATACTTCCCAGTCCTGCTGCACTATACTCCCCAGTCTTGCTGCACACTATACTCCCCCAGTCCTGCTGCACACTATACTCCCCAGTCCTGCTGCACACTATACTCCCCAGTCCTGCTGCACACTATACCCCCCAAGTCCTGCTGCACACTATACTCCCCAGTTCTGCTGCACACTATACTCCCCCAGTCCTGCTGCACACTACTCCCCAGTCCTGCTGCACACTATACTCTCCAGTTCTGCTGCACACTATACTCCCCCAGTCCTGCTGCACACTATACTCCCCAGTCCTGCTGCACACTATACTCCCCAGTTCTGCTGCACACTATACTCCCCCAGTCCTGCTGCACACTATACTCCCCAGTCCTGCTGCACACTATACTCCCCAGTTCTGCTGCACACTATACTCCCCGAGTCCTGCTGCACACTATACTCCCCAGTCCTGCTGCACACTTTACTCCCCCAGTCCTGCTGAACACTATACTCCCCAGTTCTGCTGCACACTATACTCCCCCAGTCCTGCTGCACACTATACTCCCCAGTCCTGCTGCACACTATACTCCCCAGTTCTGCTGCACACTATACTCCCCCAGTCCTGCTGCACACTATACTCCCCCAGTCCTGCTGCACACTATACTCCCCAGTTCTGCTGCACACTATACTACACAGTCCTGCTGCACACTATACTCCCCAGTCCTGCTGCACACTATACTCCCCAGTCCTGCTGCAAACTATACTCCCCAGTCCGCCTGCACACTATACTCCCCAGTCCTGCTGCACACTTTACTCCCCACTCCTGCTGCACACTATACTCCCCAGTCCTGCTGCACACTATACTCCCCAGTCCTGCTGCACACTATACTCCCCAGTCCTGCTGCACACTATACTCCCCAGTCCTGCTGCACACTATACTCCCCCAGTCCTGCTGCACACTATACTCCACAGTCCTTCTGCACACTATACTCCCCAGTCCTGCTGCACACTATACTCCCCAGTCCTGCTGCACACTATGCTCCCCAGTCCTGCTGCACACTATACTCCCCAGTCCTGCTGCACACTATACTCCCCAGTCCTGCTGCACACTATACTCCCCAGTTCTGCTACACACTATACTCCCCAGTCCTGCTGCACACTATACTCCCCAGTCCTGCTGCACACTATACTCCCCAGTCCTGCTGCACACTATACTCCCCAGTCCTGCTGCACACTATACTCCCCAGTCCTGCTGCAAACTATACTCCCCAGTCCTGCTGCACACTATACTCCCCAGTTCTGCTGCACACTATACTCCCCCAGTCCTGCTGCACACTATACTCCCCAGTCCTGCTGCACACTATACTCCCCAGTCCTGCGGCACACTATACTCCCCAGTCCTGCTGCACACTATACTCCCCAGTCCTGCTGCACACTATACTCCCCAGTCCTGCTGCACACTATACTCCCCAGTCCTGCTGCACACTATACTCCCCAGTTCTGATGCACACTATACTCCCCCAGTCCTGCTGCACACTATACTCCCCAGTCCTGCTGCACACTATACTCCCCAGTCCTGCTGCACACTATACTCCCCAGTCCTGCTGCACACTATACTCCCCAGTCCTGCTGCACACTATACTCCCCAGTTCTGCTGCACACCATACTCCCCCAGTCCTGCTGCACACTATACTCCCCAGTCCTGCTGCACACTATACTCCCCCAGTCCTGCTGCACACTATACTCCCCAGTCCTGCTGCACTCTATACTCCCCAGTTCTGCTGCACACTATACTCCCAGAGTCCTGCACACTATACTCCCCAGTCCTGCTGCACACTATACTCCCCAGTTCTGCTGCACACTATACTCCCTCAGTCCTGCACACTATACTCCCCAGTCCTGCTGCACACTATACTCCCGAGTTCTGCTGCAAACTATACTCCCCCAGTCCTGCTGCACACTATACTCCCCCGTCCTGCTGCACACTATACTCCCCCAGTCCTGCTGCACACTATACTCCCCCAGTCCTGCACACTATACTACCAAGTCCTGCTGCACACTATACTCCCCCAGTCCTGCACACTATACTCCCCAGTTCTGCTGCACACTATACTCCCCCAGTCCTGCTGCACACTATACTCCCCAGTCCTGCTGCACACTATACTCCCAAGTCCTGCTGCACACTATACTCCCCCAGTCCTGCACACTATACTCCCCAGTTCTGCTGCACACTATACTCCCCCAGTCCTGCTGCACACTATACTCCCCCAGTCCTGCTGCACACTATACTCCCCAGTCCTGCTGCACACTATACTCCCCAGTCCTGCTGCACACTATACTCCCCAGTTTTGCTGCACACTATACTCCCCAGTCCTGCTGCACACTATACTCCCTAGTTCTGCTGCACACTATACTCCCCCAGTCCTGCTGCACACTATACTCCCCAGTCCTGCTGCACAGTATACTCCCTCAGTCCTGCTGCACATTATACTCCCCCAGTCCTGCTGCACACTATACTCCCCAGTCCTGCTGCACACTATTCTCCCCCAGTTCTGCTGCACAGTATACTCCCCCAGTCCTGCTGCACACTATACTCCAGTCCTGCTGCACAGTATACTTCCCAGTCCTGCTGCACACTATACTCCCCAGTCCTGCTGCACACTATACTCTCCCAGTCCTGCTGCACACTATACTCCCCAGTCATGCTGCACAGTATACTTCCCAGTCCTGCTGCACACTATACTCCCCAGTCTTGCTGCACACTATACTCCCCCAGTCCTGCTGCACACTATACTCCCCAGTTCTGCTGCACACTATACTCCCCCAGTCCTGCTGCACACTATACTCCCCAGTCCTGCTGCACACTATACTCCCCAGTCCTACTGCACACTATACTCCCCCAGTCCTGCTGCACACTATACTCCCCCAGTCCTGCTGCACACTATACTCCCCAGTCTTGCTGCACACTATACTCCCCCAGTCCTGCTGCACACTATACTCCCCAGTCCTGCTGCACACTATACTCCCCAGTCCTGCTGCACACTATACCCCCCAAGTCCTGCTGCACACTATACTCCCCAGTTCTGCTGCACACTATACTCCCCCAGTCCTGCTGCACACTATACTCCCCAGTCCTGCTGCACACTATACTCTCCAGTTCTGCTGCACACTATACTCCCCCAGTCCTGCTGCACACTATACTCCCCAGTCCTGCTGCACACTATACTCCCCAGTTCTGCTGCACACTATAGTCCCCCAGTCCTGCTGCACACTATACTCCCCAGTCCTGCTGCACACTATACTCCCCAGTTCTGCTGCACACTATACTCCCCCAGTCCTGCTGCACACTATACTCCCCAGTCCTGCTGCACACTTTACTCCCCGAGTCCTGCTGAACACTATACTCCCCAGTTCTGCTGCACACTATACTCCCCCAGTCCTGCTGCACACTATACTCCCCAGTCGTGCTGCACACTATACTCCCCAGTCCTGCTGCACATTATACTCCCCAGTCCTGCTGCACAGTATACTCCCCAGTCCTTCTGCACACTATACTCCCCAGTCCTGCTGCACACTATACTCCCCAGTCCTGCTGCACACTATACTCCCCAGTCCTGCTGCACACTATACTTCCCAGTCTTGCTGCACACTATACTCCCCAGTCCTGCTGCACACTATACTCCCCAGTCCTGCTGCACACTATACTCCCCAGTCCTGCAGCACACTATACTCCCCAGTCCTGCTGCACACTATACTCCCAGTCCTGCTGCACACTATACTCCCCAGTCCTGCTGCACACTATACTCCCCAGTCCTGCTGCACACTATACTCCCCAGTCCTGCTGCACACTATACTCCCCAGTCCTGCTGCACACTATACTCCCCAGTTCTGTTGCACACTATACTCCCCCAGTCCTGCTGCACACTATACTTCCCAGTCCTGCTGCACACTACACTCCCCAGTCCTGCTGCACACTATACTCCCCAGTCCTGCTGCACACTACACTCCCCAGTTCTGCTGCACACCATACTCCCCCAGTCCTGCTGCACACCATACTCCCCCAGTCCTGCTGCACACTATACTCCCCCAGTCCTGCTGCACACTATACTCCCCAGTCCTGCTGCACACTATACTCCCCAGTCCTGCTGCACACTATACTCCCCAGTTCTGCTGCACACTATACTCCCCCAGTCCTGCTGCACACTATACTCCCCAGTCCTGCTGCACACTATACTCCCCAGTTCTGCTGCACACTATACTCCCTCAGTCCTGCTGCAAACTATACTCCCCAGTCCTGCTGCACACTATACTCCCCAGTTCTGCTGCAAACTATACTCCCCCAGTCCTGCTGCACACTATACTCCCCAGTCCTGCTGCACACTATACTCCCCCAGTCCTGCTGCACACTATACTCCCCAGTCCTGCTGCACACTATACTCCCTAGTTCTGCTGCACACTATACTCCCCCAGTCCTGCTGCACACTGTACTCCACAGTCCTGCTGCACACTATACTCCCCAGTTCTGCTGCACACTATACTCCCCCAGTCCTGCTGCACACTATACTCCCCAGTCCTGCTGCACACTATACTCCCCAGTTCTGCTGCACACTATACTCCCCCAGTCCTGCTGCGCACTATACTCCCCAGTCCTGCTGCACACTATACTCCCCAGTTCTGCTGCACACTATACTCCCCCAGTCCTGCTGCACACTACACTCCCCAGTCCTGCTGCACACTATACTCCCCAGTCCTGCTGCACACTATACTCCCCAGTCCTGCTGCACACTATACTCCCCCAGTCCTGCACACTATACTCCCTTGTCCTGCTGCACACTATACTCCCCCAGTCCTGCTGCACACTATACTCCCCCAGTCCTGCTGCACACTATACTCCCCAGTTCTGCTGCACACTATACTCCCCCAGTCCTGCACACTATACACCCCAGTCCTGCTGCACACTATACTCCCCAGTCCTTCTGCACACTATACTCCCCAGTCCTGCTGCACACTATACTCTCCAGTCCTGCTGCACACTATACTCCCCAGTTCTGCTGCACACTAGACTCCCCCAGTTTTGCTGCACACTATACTCCCCAGTCCTGCTGCACTGTATACTCCCTCAGTCCTGCTGCACATTATACTCCCCCAGTCCTGCTGCACAGTATACTCCCTCAGTTATGCTGCACACTATACTCCCCCAGTCCTGCTGCACACTATACTCCCCAGTCCTGCTGCACACTATACTCCCCCAGTCCTGCTGCACACTATACTCCCCAGTCCTGCTGCACAGTATACTCCCTCAGTTCTGCTGCACACTATACTCCCCCAGTCCTGCTGCACACTATACTCCCCAGTCCTGCTGCACACTATACTCCCCAGTCCTACTGCACACTATACTCCCCCAGTCCTGCTGCACACTATACTTACCCAGTCCTGCTGCACACTATACTCCCCAGTCTTGCTGCACACTATACTCCCCCAGTCCTGCTGCACACTATACTCCCCAGTCCTGCTGCACACTATACTCCCCAGTCCTGCTGCACACTATACCCCCCAAGTCCTGCTGCACACTATACTCCCCAGTTCTGCTGCACACTATACTCCCCCAGTCCTGCTGCACACTATACTCCCCAGTCCTGCTGCACACTATACTCTCCAGTTCTGCTGCACACTATACTCCCCAAGTCCTGCTGCACACTATACTCCCCAGTGCTGCTGCACACTATACTCCCCAGTCCTGCTGCACACTTTACTCCCCCAGTCCTGCTGAACACTATACTCCCCAGTTCTGCTGCACACTATACTCCCCCAGTCCTGCTGCACACTATACTCCCCAGTCCTGCTGCACATTATACTCCCCAGTCCTGCTGCACAGTATGCTCCCCAGTCCTGCTGCACACTATACTCCCCAGTCCTGCTGCACACTATACTCCCCAGTCCTGCTGCACACTATACTCCCCAGTCCTGCTGCACACTATACTTCCCAGTTTTGCTGCACACTATACTCCCCAGTCCTGCTGCACACTATACTCCCCAGTCCTGCTGCACACTATACTCCCCAGTCCTGCTGCACACGATACTCCCCAGTCCTGCTGCACACTATACTCCCAGTCCTGCTGCACACTATACTCCCCAGTCCTGCTGCACACTATACTCCCCAGTCCTGCTGCACACTATACTCCCCAGTCCTGCTGCACACTATACTCCCCAGTCCTGCTGCACACTATACTCCCCAGTTCTGCTGCACACAATACTCCCCCAGTCCTGCTGCACACTATACTTCCCAGTCCTGCTGCACACTATACTCCCCAGTCCTGCTGCACACTACACTCCCCAGTCCTGCTGCACACTATACTCCCCAGTCTTGCTGCACACTACACTCCCCAGTTCTGCTGCACACCATACTCCCCCAGTCCTGCTGCACACTATACTCCCCAGTCCTGCTGCACACTATACTCCCCCAGTCCTGCTGCACACTATACTCCCCAGTCCTGCTGCACACTATACTCCCCAGTCCTGCTGCACACTATACTCCCAGTCCTGCTGCACACTATACTCCCCAGTCCTGCTGCACACTATACTCCCCAGTTCTGGTGCACACTATACTCCACCAGTCCTGCTGCACACTATACTCCCCAGTCCTGCTGCACACTATACTCCCCAGTTCTGCTGCACACTATACTCCCCCAGTCCTGCTGCAAACTATACTCCCCAGTCCTGCTGCACACTATACTCCCCAGTTCTGCTGCACACTATACTCCCCCAGTCCTGCTGCACACTATACTCCCCAGTCCTGCTGCACACTATACTCCCCAGTCCTGCTGCACACTATACTCCCTAGTTCTGCTGCACACTATACTCCCCCAGTCCTGCTGCACACTCTACTCCACAGTCCTGCTGCACACTATACTCCCCAGTTCTGCACACTATACTCCCCCAGTCCTGCTGCGCACTATACTCCCCAGGCGTGCTGCACACTATACTCCCCAGTTCTGCTGCACACTATACTCCCCCAGTCCTGCTGCACACTATACTCCCCAGTCCTGCTGCACACTATACTCCCCAGTTCTGCTGCACACTATACTCCCCAGTTCTGCTGCACACTATACTCCCCCAGTCCTGCTGCACACTATACTCCCCAGTTCTGCTGCACACTATACTCCCCAGTTCTGCTGCACACTATACTCCCCCAGTCCTGCTGCACACTATACTCCCCAGTCCTGCTGCACACTTTACTCCCCCAGTCCTGCTGCACACTATACTCCCCAGTTCTGCTGCACACTATACTACCCCAGTCCTGCTGCACACTATACTCCCCAGTCCTGCTGCACACTATACTCCCCAGTTCTGCTGCACACTATACTCCCCCAGTCCTGCTGCACACTATACTCCCCCAGTCCTGCTGCACACTATACTCCCCAGTTCTGCTGCACACTATACTCCATAGTCCTGCTCCACACTATACTCCCCCAGTCCTGCTGCACACTATACTCCCCAGTCCTGCTGCACACTATACTCCCCAGTCCTGCTGCACACTATACTCCCCAGTCCTGCTGCACACTATACTCCCCCAGTCCTGCTGCACACTATACTCCCTAGACCTGCTGCACACTATACTCCCCAGTCCTGCTGCACACTATACTCCCCCAGTCCTGCTGCACACTATACTCCCCCAGTCCTGCTGCACACTATACTCCCCAGTCCTGCTGCACACTATACTCCCCCAGTCCTGCTGCACACTATACTCCCCAGTCCTGCTGCACACTATACTCCCCCAGTCCTGCACACTATACTCCCTTGTCCTGCTGCACACTATACTCCCCCAGTCCTGCTGCACACTATACTCCCCCAGTCCTGCTGCACACTATACTCCCCAGTTCTGCTGCACTATACTCCCCCAGTCCTGCACACTATACTCCCCAATCCTGCTGCACACTATACTCCCCAGTCCTTCTGCACACTATACTCCCCAGTCCTGCTGCACACTATACTCTCCAGTCCTGCTGCACACTATACTCCCCAGTTCTGCTGCACACTATACTCCCCCAGTTTTGCTGCACACTATACTCCCCAGTCCTGCTGCACAGTATACTCCCCCAGTTCTGCTGCACAGTATACTCCCCCAGTCCTGCTGCACACTATACTCCAGTTCTGCTGCACAGTATACTTCCCAGTCCTGCTGCACACTATACTCCCCAGTCCTGCTGCACACTATACTCCCCCAGTCCTGCTGCACACTATACTCCCCAGTCATGCTGCACAGTATACTTCCCAGTCCTGCTGCACACTATACTCCCCAGTCTTGCTGCACACTATACTTCCCCAGTCCTGCTGCACACTATACTCCCCAGTCCTGCTGCACACTATACTCCCCAGTCCTGCTGCACAGTATACTCTCCAGTCCTGCTGCACACTATACTCCCCAGTCCTGCTGCACATTATACTACCCAGTCCTGCTGCACAGTATACTCCCCATTCCTGCTGCACACTATACTCCCCAGTCCTGCTGCACACTATACTCCCCAGTCCTGCTGCACACTATACTCCCCAGTCTTGCTGCACACTATACTTCCCAGTCTTGCTGCACACTATACTCCCCAGTCCTGCTGCACACTATACTCCCCAGTAATGCTGCACACTATACTCCCCAGTCCTGCTGCACACTATACTCCCCAATCCTGCTGCACACTATACTCCCCAGTCCTGCTGCACACTATACTTCCCAGTCTTGCTGCGCACTATACTCCCCAGTCCTGCTGCACACTATACTCCCCAGTCTTACTGCACACTATACTCCCCAGTCCTGCTGCACACTATACTCCCCAATCCTGCTGCACACTATACTCCCCAATCCTGCTGCACACTATACTCCCCAGTCCTGCTGCACACTATACTTCCCAGTCTTGCTGCGCACTATACTCCCCAGTCCTGCTGCACACTATACTTCCCAGTCTTGCTGCGCACTATACTCCCTAGTCCTGCTGCACATTATACTCCCCAGTCCTGCTGCTCACTATACTCCCCAGTCCTGCTGCACACTATACTCCCCCGTCCTGCTGCACACTATACTCCCCAGTCCTGCTGCACACTATACTCCCCAGTCCTCCTGAACACTATACTCCCCAATCCTGCTGCACACTATACTTCCCAGTCCTGCTGCACACTGTACTCCCCAGTCCTGCTGCACACTATAATCCCCAGTCCTGCTGCACATTATACTCCCCAGTCCTGCTGCACACTATACTCCCCAGTCCTGCTGCACGCTATACTCCCCCAGTCCTGCTGCATACTATACTCCCCCAGTCTTGCTGTAGAGTATACTCCCCAGTCCTGCTGCACACTATACTCCCCAGTCCTGCTGCATACTATACTCCCCAGTCCTGCTGCACAGTATACTTCCCCAGTCCTGCTGCACACTATACTCCCCAGTCCTGCTGCACACTATACTCCCCAGTCCTGCTGCACACTATACTCCCCAGTCCTGCTGCACACTATACTCCCCAGTCCTGCTGCACACTATACTCCCCAGTCCTGCTGCACACTATACTCCCCAGTCCTGCTGCACACTATACTCCCCAGTTCTGCTGCACACTATACTCCCCAGTTCTGCTGCACACTATACTCCCCCAGTCCTGCTGCACACTATACTCCCCAGTCCTGGTGCACACTATACTCCCCAGTCCTGGTGCACACTATACTCCCCAGTCCTGCTGCACACTATGCTCCCCAGTCCTGCTGCACACTATACTCCCCAGTCCTGCTGCACACTATACTCCCCAGTCCTGCTGCACACTATACTCCCCAGTTCTGCTGCACACTATACTCCCCCAGTCCTGCTGCACACTATACTCCCCAGTCCTGCTGCACACTATACTCCCCATTTCTGCTGCACACTATACTCCCCCAGTCCTGCTGCACACTATACTCCCCAGTCCTGCTTCACACTATACTCCCCAGTTCTGCTGCACACTATACTCCCCCAGTCCTGCTGCACATACTCCCCAGTCCTGCTGCACACTATACTCCCCCAGTCCTGCTGCACACTATACTCCCCAGTCCTGCTGCACACTATACTCCCCAGTTCTGCTGCACACTATACTCCCCCAGTCCTGCTGCACACTATACTCCCCAGTTCTGCTGCACACTATACTCCTCCAGTTCTGCTGCACACTATACTCCCCAGTCCTGCTGCACACTTTACTCCCCAGTTCTGCTGCATACTATACTCCCCCAGTCCTGCTGCACACTATACTCCCCCAGTCCTGCTGCACACTATACTCCCCAGTTCTGCTGCACACTATACTCCCCCAGTCCTGCTGCACACTATACTCCCCAGTCCTGCTGCACACTGTACTCCCCCAGTCCTGCTGCACACTATACTCCCCAGTCCTGCTGCACAGCATACTTCCCAGTCCTGCTGCACACTATACTCCCCAGTCCTGCTGCACACTATACTCCCAGTCCTGCTGCACACTATACTCCCCAGTCCTGCTGCACACTATACTCCCCCAGTCCTGCTGCACACTATACTCCCTAGTCCTGCTGCACACTATACTCCCCAGTCCTGCTGCACACTATACTCCCCCAGTCATGCACACTATACTCCCCAGTTCTGCTGCACACTATACTCCCCCAGTCCTGCTGCACACTATATTCCCCCAGTCCTGCTGCACACTATACTCCCCAGTTCTGCTGCACACTATACTCCCCCAGTCCTGCTGCACACTATACTCCCCAGTCCTGCTGCACACTATACTCCCCAGTCCTGCTGCACGCTATACTCCCCACTCCTGCTGCACACTAAACTCCCCCAATCCTGCTGCACACTATACTCCCCAGTCCTGCTGCACACTATACTCCCCAGTCCTGCTGCACACTATACTCCCCAGTCCTGCTGCACAGTATACTCCCCCAGTTCTGCTGCACAGTATACTCCCCCAGTCCTGCTGCACACTATACTCCAGTTCTGCTGCACAGTATACTCCCCAGTCCTGCTGCACATTATACTACCCAGTCCTGCTGCACAGTATACTCCCCATTCCTGCTGCACACTATACTCCCCAGTCCTGCTGCACACTATACTCCCCAGTCCTGCTGCACACTATACTCCCCAGTCCTGCTGCACACTATACTTCCCAGTCTTGCTGCACACTATACTCCCCAGTCCTGCTGCACACTATACTCCCCAGTCCTGCTGCACACTATACTCCCCAGTCCTGCTGCACACTATACTCCCCAGTCCTGCTGCACACTATACTCCCCAGTCCTGCTGCACACTATACTCCCCAGTCCTGCTGCGCACTATACTCCCCAGTCCTGCTGCACACTATACTCCCCAGTCCTACTGCACACTATACTCCCCAGTCCTGCTGCACACTATACTCCCCAATCCTGCTGCACACTATACTCCCCAATCCTGCTGCGCACTATACTCCCCAGTCCTGCTGCACACTATACTTCCCAGTCTTGCTGCGCACTATACTCCCTAGTCCTGCTGCACATTATACTCCCCAGTCCTGCTGCACACTATACTCCCCAGTCCTGCTGCACACTATACTCCCCGGTACTGCTGCACACTATACTCCCCAGTCCTGCTGCACACTATACTCCCCAGTCCTCCTGCACACTATACTCCCCAATCCTGCTGCACACTATACTTCCCAGTCCTGCTGCACACTGTACTCCCCAGTCCTGCTGCACACTATAATCCCCAGTCCTGCTGCACATTATACTCCCCAGTCCTGCTGCACACTATACTCCCCAGTCCTGCTGCACGCTATACTCCCCCAGTCCTGCTGCATACTATACTCCCCCAGTCTTGCTGCAGAGTATACTCCCCAGTCCTGCTGCATACTATACTCCCCAGTCCTGCTGCACAGTATACTTCCCCAGTCCTGCTGCACACTATACTCCCCAGTTCTGCTGCACACTATACTCCCCAGTCCTGCTGCACACTATACTCCCCAGTCCTGCTGCACACTATACTCCCCAGTCCTGCTGCACACTATACTCCCCAGTCCTGCTGCACACTATACTCCCCAGTCCTGCTGCACACTATACTCCCCAGTTCTGCTGCACACTATACTCCCCCAGTCCTGCTGCACACTATACTCCCCCAGTCCTGCTGCACACTATACTCCCCCAGTCCTGGTGCACACTATACTCCCCAGTCCTGGTGCACACTATACTCCCCAGTCCTGCTGCACACTATACTCCCCAGTCCTGCTGCACACTATACTCCCCAGTCCTGCTGCACACTATACTCCCCAGTCCTGCTGCACACTATACTCCCCAGTCCTGCTGCACACTATACTCCCCCAGTCCTGCTGCACACTATACTCCCCAGTCCTGCTGCACACTATACTCCCCATTTCTGCTGCACACTATACTCCCCCAGTCCTGCTGCACACTATACTCCCCAGTCCTGCTGCACACTATACTCCCCCAGTCCTGCTGCACACTATACTCCCCCAGTCCTGCTGCACACTATACTCCCCCAGTCCTGCTGCACACTATACTCCCCCAGTCCTGCTGCACACTATACTCCCCAGTCCTGCTGCACACTATACTCCCCCAGTCCTGCTGCACACTATACTCCCCAGTCCTGCTGCACACTATACTCCCCAGTCCTGCTTCACACTATACTCCCCAGTCCTGCTGCACACTATACTCCCCCAGTCCTGCTGCATACTATACTCCCCCAGTCCTGCTGCACAGTATACTCCCCAGTCCTGCTGCACACTATACTCCACAGTCCTGCTGCACACTATACTTTCCAGTCCTGCTGCACACTATACTCCCCAGTCCTGCTGCACACTATACTACTCCCCAGTCCTGCTGCACACTATACTCCCCCAGTCCTGCTGCACACTATACTCCCCAGTCCTGCTGCACACTATACTCCCCCAGTCCTGCTGCACACTATACTCCCTAGTCCTGCTGCACACTATACTCCCCAGTCCTGCTGCACACTATACTCCCCAGTCAGTCCTGCTGCACACTATAGTCCCCCAGTCCTGCTGCACACTATACTCCCCCAGTCCTGCTGCACACTATACTCCCCCAGTCCTGCTGCACACTATACTCCCCCAGTCCTGTTGCACACTATACTCCCCAGTCCTGCTGCACAGTATACTCCCTCAGTCCTGCTGCACATTATACTCCCCCAGTCCTATTGCACACTATACTCCCCCAGTCCTGCTGCACACTATACTCCCCAGTTTTGCTGCACAGTATACTTCCCAGTTCTGCTGCACACTATACTCCCCAGTCCTGATGCACACTATACTCCCCCAGTCCTGCTGCACACTATACTCTCCAGTCCTGCTGCACACTATACTCCCCCAGTCCTGCTGCACACTATACTCCCCAGTCCTGCTGCACACTATACTCCCCCAGTCCTGCTGCACACTATACTCCCCCAGTCCTGCTGCACACTATACTCCCCAGTCCTGCTGCACACTATACTCCCCCAGTCCTGCTGCACACTATACTCCCCCAGTCCTGCTGCACACTATACTCCCCAGTCCTGCTGCACACTATACTCCCCCAGTCCTGCTGCACACTATACTCTCCAGTCCTGCTGCACACTATACTCCCCCAGTCCTGCTGCACACTATACTCCCCAGTCCTGCTGCACACTATACTCCCCCAGTCCTGCTGCACACTATACTCCCCAGTCCTGCTGCACACTATACTCCCCAGTCCTGCTGCACACCATACTCCCCAGTCCTGCTGCACACCATACTCCCCAGTCCTGCTGCACACTATACTCCCCAGTCCTGCTGCACACCATACTCCCCAGTCCTGCTGCACACTATACTTCCCAGTCCTGCTGCACACCATACTCCCCAGTCCTGCTGCACACTATACTTCCCAGTCCTGCTGCACACTATACTCCCCAGTCCTGCTGCACACTATACTCCCCAGTCCTGCTGCACACTATACTCCCCAGTCCTGCTGCACACTATACTCCCCAGTCCTGCTGCACACTATACTCCCCAGTCCTGCTGCACACTATACTCCCCAGTCCTGCTGCACACTATACTCCCCAGTCCTGCTGCACACTATACTCCCCAGTCCTGCTGCACACTATACTCCCCAGTCCTGCTGCACACTATACTCCCCAGTCCTGCTGCACACTATACTCCCCAGTCCTGCTGCACACTATACTCCCCAGTCCTGCTGCACACTATACTCCCCAGTCCTGCTGCACACTATACTCCCCAGTCCTGCTGCACACTATACTCCCCAGTCCTGCTGCACACTATACTCCCCAGTCCTGCTGCACACTATACTCCCCAGTCCTGCTGCACAGTATACTCCCCAGTCCTGCTGCACACTATACTCCCCAGTCCTGCTGCACAGTGTACTCCCCAGTCCTGCTGCACAGTATACTTCCCGAGTCCTGCTGCACAGTATACTCCCCAGTCCTGGTGCACACTATACTCCCTAGTCCTGCTGCACACTATACTCCCCAGTCCTGCTGCACACTATACTCCCCAGTCCTGCTGCACAGTATACTTCCCCAGTCCTGCTGCACAGTATACTTCCCCAGTCCTGCTGCACAGTATACTTCCCCAGTCCTGCTGCACACTATACTTCCCAGTCCTGCTGCACAGTATACTTCCCCAGTCCTGCTGCACAGTATACTTCCCCAGTCCTGCTGCACACTATACTCCCCCAGTCCTGCTGCACAGTATACTCCCCCAGTCCTGCTGCACACTATACTCCCCAGTCCTGCTGCACAGTACGCTCCCCCAGTCCTGCACAGTATACTCCCCCAGTCTTGCTGCACACTATACTCCCCAGTCCTGCTGCACACTATACTCCCCCAGTCCTGCTGCACACTATACTCCCCAGTCCTGCTGCACAGTATACTTCCCCAGTCCTGCTGCACACTATACTTCCCAGTCCTGCTGCACAGTATACTTCCCCAGTCCTGCTGCACAGTATACTTCCCCAGTCCTGCTGCACAGTATACTTCCCCAGTCCTGCTGCACACTATACTTCCCAGTCCTGCTGCACAGTATACTTCCCCAGTCCTGCTGCACACTATACTTCCCAGTCCTGCTGCACAGTATACTTCCCCAGTCCTGCTGCACACTATGCTCCCCAGTCCTGCTGCACAGTATACTTCCCCAGTCCTGCTGCACAGTATACTCCCCCAGTCCTGCTGCACAGTATACTTCCCCAGTCCTGCTGCACAGTATACTTCCCCAGTCCTGCTGCACGCTATACTTCCCCAGTCCTGCTGCACAGTATACTTCCCCAGTCCTGCTGCACAGTATACTTCCCCAGTCTTGCTGCACAGTATACTCCCCAGTCCTGCTGCACACTATACTCCCCAGTCCTTCTGCACAGTGTACTCCCCAGTCCTGCTGCACAGTATACTTCGCAGTCCTGCTGCACAGTATACTTCCCCAGTCCTGCTGCACAGTATACTTCCCCAGTCCTGCTGCACAGTATACTTCCCCAGTCCTGCTGCACAGTATACTTCCCCAGTCCTGCTGCACACTATACTTCCCAGTCCTGCTGCACAGTATACTCCCCAGTCCTGGTGCACACTATACTCCCCCAGTACTGCTGCACAGTATGCTCCCCAGTCCTGCTGCACACTATACTCCCCAGTCCTGCTGCACACTATACTCCCCAGTCCTGCTGCACAGTATACTTCCCCAGTCCTGCTGCACACTATACTCCCCAGTCCTGCTGCACACTATACTCCCCAGTCCTGCTGCACAGTATACTCCCCCAGTCCTGCTGCACAGTATACTTCCCCAGTCCTGCTGCACACTATGCTCCCCAGTCCTGCTGCACAGTATACTCCCCAGTCCTGCTGCACAGTATACTCCCCCAGTCCTGCTGCACAGTATACTTCCCCAGTCCTGCTGCACACTATACTCCCCAGTCCTCCTGCACATTATACTCCCCCAGTTCTGCTGCACAGTATACTTCCCCAGTCCTACTGCACACTATACTCCCTAGTCCTGCTGCACAGTATACTTCCCCAGTCCTGCTGCACAGTATACTCCCCCAGTCCTGCTGCACAGTATACTTCCCCAGTCCTGCTGCACGCTATACTTCCCCAGTCCTGCTGCACAGTATACTTCCCCAGTCCTGCTGCACACTATGCTCCCCAGTCCTGCTGCACAGTATACTCCCCAGTCCTGCTGCACACTATACTCCCCAGTCCTGCTGCACAGTATACTTCTCCAGTCCTGCTGCACACTATACTCCCCAGTCCTGCTGCACAGTATACTTCCCCAGTCCTGCTGCACAGTATACTTCCCCAGTCCTGCTGCACAGTATACTTCCCCAGTCCTGCTGCACAGTATACTTTCCCAGTCCTGCTGCACAGTATACTCCCCCAGTCCTGCTGCACACTATACTCCCCAGTCCTGCTGCACACTATACTTCCCCAGTCCTGCTGCACAGTATACTTCCCCAGTCCTGCTGCACAGTATACTTCCCCAGTCCTGCTGCACAGTATACTTCCCCAGTCCTACTGCAAACTATACTTCCCCAGTCCTGCTGCACAGTATACTTCCCCAGTCCTGCTGCACAGTATACTTCCCCAGTCCTGCTGCACAGTATACTTCTCCAGTCCTGCTGCACACTATACTCCCCAGTCAGGTTACCAGTGTCTACAGAGATAATCTCTTAACCTCATAAAAACCACTACAAGGAGATCAAGGATCTTGACACAGTTGTGGATATTAAGGTAATTGCATGAGTGCCTGAAACAAAGTGGTTTGTGGTCGTTTACCTCTAAGTTCATCATCAGCCTCAAGATTGTTAACTAGAGGCTCGTTGTTAGACAGTCACATCAGTCAGTTTATTTTGTGTACTTGGATCTCTCACTAACTCTGAAAAAAAAGCATTTCTGGACTTTTTTTAGAAAGTCGCTGAACTCTGGATTTCCTGTCAAATTGTTCCAGCCAGTTTTAGTAGTTAATATGTCCCATTGAAAGAACATTGTACATTGTTCAAGTACCTGTACAACTTAAATAGACCATAGCTAACATCAGCGACGTATTATATAGAAAGCCCCTTGTTATGCAGAGTATTTCTGGCAACTTAGGTTAATGATGATAAATTAGACACATGTGCAACTCTTGGGTATCTTTATTGAGGAAACGTTTCGCCACACAGTGGCTTCATCAGTCCATACGTAGGAGAAACTTGAAGAACAGGAGGAGAATGAGGTAATCAGTCCCTCAACCTTGAGTCGATGTGTTCAGTCCATCAATCTTGAGTAGAATACGGCAGATGAGCGGAGAAGCAGCTTATAAACCGTATGGCAGGAGAGGTGTAGCAGATACCCAAGAGTTGCACATGTGTCTAATTTATCAACATGTCGGTTCTCTGAACCATCCATCTACAAACAGTCGGCTAACACGCAGGTACCTACTTACTGCTAGGTGAACATGGACAACAGGTGTAAGGAAACACACCCCTAGTGTTTCCACGTGTACCGGGGATCGAACCACAGACACTCACTATGTGAGCTGAGTTCACTAGCAAGCTAGCTATAGGCCACCATATATCTGGGTTTGAAGGTCTGTTGACCACAATAGACATTATCTTTTCACTTCCCTCGAGAAACTGTAGTGTCCGTCTCTCCGAGTTTTATATCTTGTCTAATGCAAGAGTATAAATTTTCTGTAACGCACATCGCCACTCCACCTCCTTGTTGACACTGTCGCTGTGGAATAATTTATACTCTTGTACAGTATGTAACGCTCAGCAGACATGTTCTTATCTCTGTTACTGCAGTAATATCTGTTTACCACACGAGCAATTAGTCTTAGTTCACTTATCTTATTTCTGCCGCTCTTAATATTTTAGGTAAAAGGACACAAGTGCAACTAATGTGGTATTTTATTGTGGCAACGTTTTGCTCTCCAGGAGCTTTATCAAGCTGTTACTAGCTTGACAAAGCGAAACGTTGCCACAATAAAATGTCACATTAGTTGCACTTGTGTTCTTTTACCTAGAATGTTGTTGGTAGTTGTACCAAGAATATTACAGCTCCTAATATTAGTATAATAGACCTTATGGGAGTTATTACTCTCACCTCCCTCATCTGTTGATCAGTCCCGATGATTTTATTAATAACTTTATGAAAATTTAATATATTAACATTCCTCTAAAGTATCTTGGCTATTTTTGTTCCCTCCATCCCTGGTGTTTCATGTTTGTTTCACACAGCCATACCTCTGCCTCCATCAGTGCTCCCCTCCACACAGTTGACTTACGCTACCACCCCGGCCCTAGAGATATACCCCTACCCTTGTATACATGTTATGTTTGCTGTAAAAATTATCCCAGTTGTCAATGAATAGGATTGAAAGTTCTTTTCAGTGCTTGTCTAGCCAACAGTTCACACTTATTACCCTAATCAAACCATACCACGGGCGGGGGAAGAACCCGCGGTCAGGGTCATAAAACTCCAGACCGACGCGTTAGCCTTTGGGCCAGCCGGTCTGGAGTTTTATGACTCTCTGACCGCGGGTTCTATCCCCTCCCGTGGTATGGTTTGTTTGCGATCGTGTCATTACGATTTCGTGAGTCATAACCTAATCATCCATTCACTGCATATCCCTCTTCCAGGCAAAAATGAGAGACATGACTGGAATTCCTCCCTTTGACATAACTGAATCAATAGCTGACCTGTACTTAGCTAGCAGCTCCTGTTACCTGCCCTTTCCAGTATCATGTGCCCTAGCACCATGGCAGATAACGGGTTTATTCCCAATACCTGATATGATGTCCATGTTGACTATGTCACCATCAACTCCGGGAAAACGTATGTTTTGTCTCGCCGTCTTATTCCTCTTAATGAAGACTCGGTTAATAAATGTAGTTTGAGAGTCGTCGACAGTGAGAATATTCTTACTTATTTAATAAAGAGATTAATGTTAGCATTATCCTTGTTGATCACTAGTGTCCCGTATCTCGATTGGTAGCGCACTCATCTCACACACTGAAGTCTATGGTTCGATTCCCGGTACGGGTGGACACAGTACGTGTTTCCTTAAGACACCTGCTGTCCCTGTTCACCTAGCAGTAATATAGGTACCTGGGTGTTAGTAGACTGGTGTGGGTCGCATCCTGGGGACAAAACTGACATGATTTGCGGGAAATGCTCGCATAACAAGGTGTTTTCTATATAGTAGTATGTCACTGATGTCAGCTATAGTCTGTATACCTTGTACATGTACTTGTATACCTTGTACATGTACTTGTATACCTTGTACATGTACTTGTATACCTTGTACATGTACTTGTATACCTTGTACATGTACTTGTATACCTTGTACATGTACTTGTATACCTTGTACATGTACTTGTATACCTTGTACATGTACTTGTATACCTTGTACATGTACTTGTATACCTTGTACATGTACTTGTATACCTTGTACATGTACTTGTATACCTTGTACATGTACTTGTATACCTTGTACATGTACTTGTATACCTTGTACATGTACTTGTATACCTTGTACATGTACTTGTATACCTTGTACATGTACTTGTATACCTTGTACATGTACTTGTAGAAAGATTATTACTGGAGTAAAGTCTTCCTGGAGAACAGAAAATAGATTTCCTACCTTAACATATGCTTCTTCAACCTTCCTCAGTTTGCTGCTTCTCTCTGCTACACACCAGTTCCACATTTGTTACTCGTGCAACCTCTTTCTTGCTGCTATCAACCCCTTCACCTTCACTCTCCTTAACCACGTCACACTCGCTATTACACTCAGGCGAATTTTTAATTTCATATTTCTATTCTTGAGAATTATAACCTGGTGGAAAAATAAAGACAAATGCAGTATAATGCGATCCTTTATTGACTACGTTTCGCCCACACAGTAAGCTTCATCAAGTCACAAACAGATCTGCCTGGACAAAGAGTACACTAGTATAAGTAACGTGGAGAGTCAATAAAGGATCCCATTAATCTGCATTTCTGTCTGTTTCCGTCGTGTCAGTATTTTATACAATTTATCTACATGGAATTAGAACCTGCAACACTTTGAACTCTGATTCTAAAACACTGCAGAAGCCATGATAACACTAATACTCAACACTAGGTCACCAAGTAACAGCTGCCTGACCAGTGACCCGAGACTTATGGAGTATTGAATTGTGATTTTGTTGGTATAGTGGTGGTGATGTGTGCGTGTACTCACCTATTTGTGGTTGCAGGGGCCGATTCACAGCTCCTGGCCCCGCCTCTTAGCTGGTCGCTACTAGGTCCACTCTCTCCCTGCTCCATGAACTTTATCCCGTCTCTTCTTAAAGCTGTGTATGGATCCTGCGTCCATTACAACACACTCCAGACTGTCCACTTCCTGCCAACTCTGTGACTGAAAAAATACTCCCTAACATCCCTGTTACTCATCTGAGTTTTCAACTTACAGTTGTGACCCCTTGTTGCTGTGTCCCATCTCTGAAACATCCTGTTCGTATCCACCTTGTCAATTCCTCTCAGTATTTTATATGTCGTTATCATGTCCCCGTTATCGGGTGTGTGTGGAGACAGTACCTGTCTCAGGTCACAGGTAAGTGTAGTAGCAGATGGGGGGTTCAGGTCTCGGGTAACTCGGGCAGGAAATCAGCAGGTGTGCTAGTTGAGAGTGCGTCCAGTGGTGGCCCCGGTGGCCCTCTTGCCGTTCCTAGTGGCATCATTAAGGAATAATCACCCCTTCCTCAGTGCCATCATTAAAAATAATGACTTGTTGTCTATTAGAACATTGTCCGGATTTGAGAAATCTGTAGCGGTTTGGAGACTTTATTTAAAAGGTAAGAGAAGTCCTCTTATTGCTGCTCTAGGAATGACAGGTCATTGTGTGTGTGTGTGTGTATGTGTGTGTGTCTGCTGAGAACTATCTACTCAGAACTATCTGCTGAGAACTATCTACTTATGCCTAGAATAAGAACCATCGTGTATTATCTCGGAGCATGAGTCGGGGATTAAAATGAAAAAGCAGGTGGCTCTCTCCTCATGCTCCACTCCCTCTGGCCAGCAGAATTTTGGAATTGCAAAGATGATATAGACGACTTGAAGCAAGCCGGCAGAGGTATACTGACACCACCACGGAAAACTAAATAGAAAAATAACGCTTAGGTCCTGATAACACCTGCCAACATTGTTAAGGTCCTGACAACACCTGCCAACATTGTTAAGGTCCTGACAACACCTGCCAACATTGTTAAGGTCCTGACAACACCTGCCAACATTGTTAAGGTCCTGACAACACCTGCCAACATTGTTAAGGTCCTGACAACACCTGCCAACATTGTTAAGGTCCTGACAACACCTGCCAACATTGTTAAGGTCCTGACAACACCTGCCAACATTGTTAAGGTCCTGATAACACCTGCCAACATTGTTAAGGTCCTGACAACACCTGCCAACATTGTTAACCTGGTCCTGATAACAACACCTGCCAACACCTGCCAACATTGTTAAGGTCCTGACAACACCTGCCAACATTGTTAAGGTCCTGATAACACCTGCCAACATTGTTAAGGTCCTGACAACACCTGCCAACATTGTTAAGGTCCTGACAACACCTGCCAACATTGTTAAGGTCCTGACAACACCTGCCAACATTGTTAAGGTCCTGATAACACCTGCCAACATTGTTAAGGTCCTGACAACACCTGCCAACATTGTTAAGGTCCTGATAACACCTGCCAACATTGTTAAGGTCCTGACAACACCTGCCAACATTGTTAAGGTCCTGATAACACCTGCCAACATTGTTAAGGTCCTGACAACACCTGCCAACATTGTTAAGGTCCTGACAACACCTGCCAACATTGTCAAGGTCCTGATAACACCTGCCAACATTGTCAAGGTCCTGACAACACCTGCCAACATTGTTAAGGTCCTGACAACACCTGCCAACATTGTTAAGGTCCTGACAACACCTGCCAACATTGTTAAGGTCCTGACAACACCTGCCAACAATGTCAAGGTCCTGACAACACCTGCCAACATTGTCAAGGTCCTAACAACACCTGCCAACATTGTTAAGGTCCTGACAACACCTGCCAACATTGTTAAGGTCCTGACAACACCTGCCAACATTGTTAAGGTCCTGACAACACCTGCCAACATTGTTAAGGTCCTGACAACACCTGCCAACACATATACAACCGAACATTACCATAATATGAGGAGAAAAATGGCTTAAGTAAATTCGTAGGAAATTGAGATTTGGGTCACTAGAACTGGTACTACACAGTACTGGTAGTGCACAGTACTGGTAGTACACAGTACTGGTAGTACACAGTACTGGTAGCTTACAGTACTGGTAGTACACAGTACTGGTAGTACACAGTACTGGTAGTTCACAGTACTGGTAGTACACAGTACTGGTAGTTCACGGTACTGGTAGTACACAGTACTGGTAGTACACGGTACTGGTAGTACACAGTACTGGTAGTTCACAGTACTGGTAGTACACAGTACTGGTAGTACACAGTACTGGTAGTTCACAGTACTGGTAGTTCACAGTACTGGTAGTACACAGTACTGGCAGTTCACAGTACTGGTAGTACACAGTACTGGTAGTACACAGTACTGGCAGTTCACAGTACTGGTAGTACACAGTACTGGTAGTTCACAGTACTGGTAGTACACAGTACTGGTAGTACACAGTACTGGTAGTACACAGTACTGGTAGTACACAGTACTGGTAGTTCACGGTACTGGTAGTACACAGTACTGGTAGTTCACAGTACTGGTAGTACACAGTACTGGTAGTACACAGTACTGGTAGTACACAGTACTGGTAGTTCACAGTACTGGTAGTACACAGTACTGGTAGTTCACAGTACTGGTAGTTCACAGTACTGGTAGCTCACAGTACTGGTAGTACACAGTACTGGTAGTACACAGTACTGGTAGTTCACAGTGCTGGTAGCTCACAGTGCTGGTTGTACACAGTACTGGTAGTACACAGTACTGGTAATTCACAGAACTGGTAGCTCACAGTGCTGGTAGTTCACAGTACTGGTAGTTCACAGTACTGGTAGTACACAGTACTGGTAGTACACGGTACTGGTAGTTCACAGTACTGGTAGTACACGGTACTGGTAGTACACAGTACTGGTAGTTCACAGTACTGGTAGTTCACAGTACTGGTAGTTCACAGTACTGGTAGTACACAGTACTGGTAGTTCACAGTACTGGTAGTACACAGTACTGGTAGTTCACAGTACTGGTAGTACACAGTACTGGTAGTTCACAGTACTGGTAGTACACAGTACTGGTAGTACACAGTACTGGTAGTTCACAGTACTGGTAGCTGACAGTGCTGGTTGTACACAGTACTGGTAGTTCACAGTACTGGTAGCTCACAGTGCTGGTTGTACACAGTACTGGTAGTACACAGTACTGGCAGTTCACAGTACTGGTAGTTCACAGTACTGGTAGTTCACAGTACTGGTAGTACACAGTACTGGTAGTTCACAGTACTGGTAGTACACAGTACTGGTAGTTCACAGTACTGGTAGTACACAGTACTGGTAGTTCACAGTACTGGTAGTACACAGTACTGGTAGTACACAGTACTGGTAGTTCACAGTACTGGTAGCTGACAGTGCTGGTTGTACACAGTACTGGTAGTTCACAGTACTGGTAGCTCACAGTGCTGGTTGTACACAGTACTGGTAGTACACAGTACTGGTAGTTCACAGTACTGATAGCTCACAGTGCTGGTTGTACACAGTACTGGTAGTACACAGTACTGGTAGTTCACAGTACTGGTAGCTCACAGTGCTGGTTGTACACAGTACTGGTAGTACACAGTACTGGTAATTCACAGTACTGGTAGCTCACAGTGCTGGTTGTACACAGTACTGCTAGTACACAGTGCTGGTAGAACACAGTACTGGTAGTTCACAGTACTGGTAGCTCACAGTGCTGGTTGTACACAGTACTTGTAGTAGACAGTACTGGTAGTAGACAGTACTGGTAGTTCACAGTACTGGTAGTACACAGTACTGGTAGTACACAGTACTGGGAGTTCACAGTGCTGGTTGTACACAGTGCTGGTAGTACACATTACTGGTAGTACACAATACTGGTAGTACATAGTACTGGTAGTACACAGTACTGGTAGTTCACAGTACTGGTAGTACACAGTACTGGTAGTTCACAGTACTGGTAGTACACATTACTGGTAGTACACAGTACTGGTAGTTGACAGTACTGTTAGTACACAGTACTGGTAGTTCACATTACTGGTAGTACACATTACTGGTAGTACACATTACTGGTAGCTCACATTACTGGTAGTACACATAACTCGTAGTACACAGTACTGGTAGTACACAGTGTTGGTAGCACACATTACTCGTAGTACACAGTACTGGTAGTACACAGTGCTGGTAGCACACATTACTGGTAGGACACATTACTGGTAGTACACAGTACTGGTAGTACACAGTACTGGTAGTGCACATTACTGGTAGTGCACATTACTGGTAGTACACATTGCTGGTAGTACATAGTGCTGGTAGTACACAGTGCTGGTAGTACACAGTACTGGTAGTGCACATTCCTGGTAGTGCACATTACTGGTAGTACACATTGCTGGTAGTACACAGTGCTGGTAGTACACAGTGCTGGTAGTACACATTACTGGTAGTACACAGTACTGGTAGTGCACAGTACTGGTAGTACACAGTGCTGGTAGTACACAGTACTGGTAGTACACAGTACTGGTAGTACACAGTACTGGTAGTACACAGTACTGGTAGTGAACAGTACTGATAGTGGACAGTATTGGTAGTGGACAGTACTGGTAGTGCACAGAACTGGTAGTACACATCACTGGTAGTACACAGTGTTGGTAGTACACAGTACTGGTAGTACACAGTGCTGGTTGTACACAGTGCTCGTTGTACAGAGTGCTGGTTGCACAGAGTGCTGGTTGTACACAGTGCTGGTTGTACACAGTGCTGGTTCTACGCAATGCTGGTTGTACGCAGTGCTGGTTGTACGCAGTGCTGGTTGCACACAGTGCTGGATGTACACTGTGCTGGATGTGCACTGTGCTGGTAGTACACAGTGATGGTAGTACACAGTGCTGGATGTACACAGTGCTGGTTGTACACAGTGCTGGTTGTACACAGTGCTGGTTGTACACAGTGCCGGTTGTACACAGTGCCGGTTGTACACTGTGCTGGTAGTACACAGTGCTGGTAGTACACAGTGCTGGTAGTACACTGTGCTGGTAGTACACTGTGCTGGTAGTACACAGTGCTGGTAGTACACAGCGCTGGTAGTACACTGTGCTGGATGTACACAGTGCTGGTAGTACACTGTGCTGGATGTACACAGTGCTGGATGTACACAGTGCTGGTAGTACACAGTGCTGGTAGTACAAAGTGCTGGTAGTACAGTGCTGGTAGTACACAGTGCTGGTAGTACACTGCGCTGGTAGTACACTGTGCTGGATGTACACAGTTCTGGATGTACACAGTGCTGGTAGTACACTGTGCTGGATGTACACAGTGCTGTATGCACACCGTGCTGGTAGTACACTGTAGTACACAGTGCTGCATGTACACAGTGCTGGTAGTACACAGTGCTGGTAGTACACAGTGCTGGTAGTACACAGTGCTGGATGTACTCAGTGCTGGATGTACTCAGTGCTGGTAGTACACAGTGCTGGATGTACACAGTGCCGGATGTACACAGTGCTGGTAGTACAGTGCTTGTAGTACACAGTGCTGGATGTACACAGTGCTGGTAATACACAGTGCTGGTAGTACACAGTGGTGGTACTACACTGAGCTGGTAGTACACAGTGCTTGTAGTACAGTGGTGGTAGTACACAGTGCTGGTAGTGCACTGTGCTGGATGTACACAGTTCTGGATGTACACAGTGCTGGTAGTACACTGTGCTGGATGTACACAGTGCTGGATGTACACAGTGCTGGTAGTACACAGTGCTTGTAGTACACAGTGCTGGATGTACACAGTGCTGGTAGTACACAGTGCTGGTAATGCACAGTGCTGGTAGTACACTGTGCTGGTAGTACACTGTGCTGGATGTACACAGTGCTGGATGTACAGAATGCTTGTAGTACACAGTGCTGGTAGTACACAGTGCAGGATGTACACAGTGCTTGTAGTACTCAGTGCTGGATGTACACAGTGCTGGTAGTACACAGTGTTGTTAGTACACAGTGCTGTTAGTACACAGTGCTGGTAGTACACAGTGCTGGTAGTAGACCGTACTGGTAGTACAGTGCTGGTAGTACACAGTGCTGGTAGTACAGAGTGCTGGTAGTACAGAGTGCTGGTAGTACAGTGCTGGTAGTACACAGTGCTGGATGTACACAGTGCTGGAAGTACACAGTGCTGGATGTACACAGTGCTGGTAGTGCACAGTGCTGGTAGTATACTGTGCTGGTAGTATACTGTGCTGGTAGTATACAGTGCTGGTAGTATACAATGCTGGTAGTACACAGTACTGGTAGTATACAGTGCTGGTAGTATACAGTACTGGTAGTATACAGTGCTGGTAGTATACAGTGCTGGTAGTATACAGTGCTGGTAGTATACAGTGCTGGTATACAGTGCTTGTAGTACACAGTACTGGTAGTATACAGTGCTGGTAGTATACAGTGCTGGAAGTATACAGTGCTGGTAGTATACAGTGCTGGTAGTATACAGTGCTGGTAGTATACAGTGCTGGTAGTACACAGTACTGGTAGTATACAGTGCTGGTAGTATACAGTGCTGGTAGTATACAGTGCTGGATGTACACAGTGCTGGTAGTACACAGTGCTGGTAGTATACAGTGCTGGAAGTATACAGTGCTGGTAGTACACAGTGCTGGATGTACACAGTGCTGGTAGTACACTGTGCTGGTAGTACACTGTGCTGGATGTACACAGTGCTGGATGTACAGAGTGCTTGTAGTACACAGTGCTGGTAGTACACAGTGCAGGATGTACACAGTGCTGGTAGTACACATTACTGGTAGTACACAGTACTGGTAGTGCACAGTACTGGTAGTACACAGTGCTGGTAGTACACAGTACTGGTAGTACACAGTACTGGTAGTACACAGTACTGGTAGTACACAGTACTGGTAGTGGACAGTACTGGTAGTGGACAGTACTGGTAGTGGACAGTACTGGTAGTGCACAGAACTGGTAGTACACAGCACTGGTAGTACACAGTGTTGGTAGTACACAGTGCTGGTAGTACACAGTGCTGGTTGTACACAGTGCTGGTTGTACACAGTGCTGGTTGTACACAGTGCTGGTTGTACACAGTGCTGGTTGTACACAGTGCTGGTTGTACACAGTGCTGGTTGTACACAGTGCTGGTTGTACACAGTGCCGGTTGTACACAGTGCTGGATGTACACTGTGCTGGATGTGCACTGTGCTGGTAGTACACAGTGCTGGTTGTACACAGTGCTGGTAGTACACAGTGCTGGTTGTACACAGTGTTGGTTGTACACAGTGCTGGTTGTACACAGTGCCGGTTGTACACAGTGCCGGTTGTACACAGTGCTGGTACTACACAGTGCTGGTAGTACACAGTGCTGGTAGTACACTGTGCTGGTGGTACACAGTGCTGGTGGTACACAGCGCTGGTAGTACACAGCGCTGGTAGTACACTGTGCTGGATGTACACAGTGCTGGTAGTACACTGTGCTCGATGTACACAGTGCTGGATGTACACAGTGCTGGTAGTACACAGTGCTGGTAGTACACAGTGCTGGTAGTACAGTGCTGGTAGTACACAGTGCTGGTAGTACACTGCGCTGGTAGTACACTGTGCTGGATGTACACAGTTCTGGATGTACACAGTGCTGGTAGTACACTGTGCTGGATGTACACAGTGCTGTATGCACACCGTGCTGGTAGTACACTGTAGTACACAGTGCTGGATGTACACAGTGCTGGTAGTACACAGTGCTGGTAGTACACAGTGCTGGATGTACTCAGTGCTGGATGTACTCAGTGCTGGTAGTACACAGTGCTGGATGTACACAGTGCCGGATGTACACAGTGCTGGTAGTACAGTGCTTGTAGTACACAGTGCTGGATGTACACAGTGCTGGTAATACACAGTGCTGGTAGTACACAGTGGTGGTACTACACTGAGCTGGTAGTACACAGTGCTTGTAGTACAGTGGTGGTAGTACACAGTGCTGGTAGTGCACTGTGCTGGATGTACACAGTTCTGGATGTACACAGTGCTGGTAGTACACTGTGCTGGATGTACACAGTGCTGGATGTACACAGTGCTGGTAGTACACAGTGCTTGTAGTACACAGTGCTGGATGTACACAGTGCTGGTAGTACACAGTGCTGGTAATGCACAGTGCTGGTAGTACACTGTGCTGGTAGTACACTGTGCTGGATGTACACAGTGCTGGATGTACAGAATGCTTGTAGTACACAGTGCTGGTAGTACACAGTGCAGGATGTACACAGTGCTTGTAGTACTCAGTGCTGGATGTACACAGTGCTGGTAGTACACAGTGTTGTTAGTACACAGTGCTGTTAGTACACAGTGCTGGTAGTACACAGTGCTGGTAGTAGACCGTACTGGTAGTACAGTGCTGGTAGTACACAGTGCTGGTAGTACAGAGTGCTGGTAGTACAGAGTGCTGGTAGTACAGTGCTGGTAGTACACAGTGCTGGATGTACACAGTGCTGGAAGTACACAGTGCTGGATGTACACAGTGCTGGTAGTGCACAGTGCTGGTAGTATACTGTGCTGGTAGTATACTGTGCTGGTAGTATACAGTGCTGGTAGTATACAATGCTGGTAGTACACAGTACTGGTAGTATACAGTGCTGGTAGTATACAGTACTGGTAGTATACAGTGCTGGTAGTATACAGTGCTGGTAGTATACAGTGCTGGTAGTATACAGTGCTGGTATACAGTGCTTGTAGTACACAGTACTGGTAGTATACAGTGCTGGTAGTATACAGTGCTGGAAGTATACAGTGCTGGTAGTATACAGTGCTGGTAGTATACAGTGCTGGTAGTATACAGTGCTGGTAGTACACAGTACTGGTAGTATACAGTGCTGGTAGTATACAGTGCTGGTAGTATACAGTGCTGGATGTACACAGTGCTGGTAGTACACAGTGCTGGTAGTATACAGTGCTGGAAGTATACAGTGCTGGTAGTACACAGTGCTGGATGTACACAGTGCTGGTAGTACACTGTGCTGGTAGTACACTGTGCTGGATGTACACAGTGCTGGATGTACAGAGTGCTTGTAGTACACAGTGCTGGTAGTACACAGTGCAGGATGTACACAGTGCTGCTAGTACTCAGTGCTGGATGTACACAGTGCTGTTAGTACACAGTGCTGGTAGTACACAGTGCTGGTAGTACACAGTGCTGGTAGTACACAGTGCTGGTAGTACACAGTGCTGGTAGTACACAGTGCTGGTAGGACACAGTGCTGGTAGGACACAGTGCTGGTAGTACACAGTGCTCGTAGTACACAGTGCTGGTAGTACACAGTGCTGGTAGTACACAGTGCTGGATGTACACAGTGCTGGTAGTACACAGTGCTGGTAGTACACAGTGCTGGTAGTACACAGTGCTGGTAGTACACAGTGCTGGTAGTACACAGTGCTGGTAGTGCACAGTGCTGGTAGTATACTGTGCTGGTAGTATACAGTGCTGGTAGTATACAGTGCTGGTAGTACACAGTACTGGTGGTATACAGTGCTGGTAGTAAACAGTACTGGTGGTATACAGTGCTGGTAGTATACAGTGCTGGTAGTATATAGTGCTGGTAGTACACAGTACTGGTAGTATACAGTGCTGGTAGTACACAGTGCTAGACGTATACAGTGCTGGTAGTATACAGTGCTGGTAGTATACAGTGCTGGTAGTATACAGTGCTGTTAGTATACAGTGCTGGTAGTATACAGTGCTGGTAGTATAAAGTGCTGGTAGTATACAGTGCTGGTAGTATACAGTGCTGGTAGTATACAGTGCTGGTAGTATACAGTGCTGGTAGTATACAGTGCTGGTAGTATACAGTGCTGGTAGTATACAGTGCTGGTAGCATACAGTGCTGGTAGTATACAGTGCTGGTAGTATACAGTGCTGGTAGTATACAGTGCTGGTAGTATACAGTGCTGGTAGTATACAGTGCTGGTAGCATACAGTGCTGGTAGTATACAGTGCTGTTAGTATACAGTGCTGGTAGTATACAGTGCTGGTAGTATACAGTGCTGGTAGCATACAGTGCTGGTAGTATACAGTGCTGGTAGCATACAGTGCTGGTAGTATACAGTGCTGGTAGTATACAGTGCTGGTAGTATACAGTGCTGTTAGTATACAGTGCTGGTAGTATACAGTGCTGGTAGTATACAGTGCTGGTAGTATACAGTGCTGGTAGTATACAGTGCTGGTAGTATACAGTGCTGGTAGTATACAGTGCTGGTAGTATACAGTGCTGTTAGTATACAGTACTGGTAGTACACAGTGTTGGTAGCACACATTACTGGTAGTACACCTTACTGGTAGTACACAGCGGTAGTACACATTACCGGTAGTACACATTACTGGTAGTACACAGTACTGGTAGTACACAGTACTGGTAGTGCACATTACTGGTAGTGCACATTACTGGTAGTACACATTGCTGGTAGTACATAGTGCTGGTAGTACACAGTGCTGGTAGTACACAGTACTGGTAGTGCACATTCCTGGTAGTGCACATTACTGGTAGTACACATTGCTGGTAGTACACAGTGCTGGTAGTACACAGTGCTGGTAGTACACATTACTGGTAGTACACAGTACTGGTAGTGCACAGTACTGGTAGTGCACAGTACTGGTAGTACACAGTGCTGGTAGTACACAGTACTGGTAGTACACAGTACTGGTAGTACACAGTACTGGTAGTACACAGTACTGGTAGTGGACAGTACTGGTAGTACACAGTACTGGTAGTGGACAGTACTGGTAGTGCACAGAACTGGTAGTACACAGCACTGGTAGTACACAGTGTTGGTAGTACACAGTGCTGGTAGTACACAGTGCTGGTTGTACATAGTGCTGGTTGTACACAGTGCTGGTTGTACAGAGTGCTGGTTGTACACAGTGCTGGTTGTACACAGTGCTGGTTCTACGCAATGCTGGTTGTACGCAGTGCTGGTTGTACGCAGTGCTGGTTGCACACAGTGCTGGATGTACACTGTGCTGGTTGTACACAGTGTTGGTTGTACACAGTGCTGGTTGTACACAGTGCCGGTTGTACACAGTGCCGGTTGTACACAGTGCTGGTACTACACAGTGCTGGTAGTACACAGTGCTGGTAGTACACTGTGCTGGTGGTACACAGTGCTGGTGGTACACAGCGCTGGTAGTACACAGCGCTGGTAGTACACTGTGCTGGATGTACACAGTGCTGGTAGTACACTGTGCTCGATGTACACAGTGCTGGATGTACACAGTGCTGGTAGTACACAGTGCTGGTAGTACACAGTGCTGGTAGTACAGTGCTGGTAGTACACAGTGCTGGTAGTACACTGCGCTGGTAGTACACTGTGCTGGATGTACACAGTTCTGGATGTACACAGTGCTGGTAGTACACTGTGCTGGATGTACACAGTGCTGTATGCACACCGTGCTGGTAGTACACTGTAGTACACAGTGCTGGATGTACACAGTGCTGGTAGTACACAGTGCTGGTAGTACACAGTGCTGGTAGTACACAGTGCTGGATGTACTCAGTGCTGGATGTACTCAGTGCTGGTAGTACACAGTGCTGGATGTACACAGTGCCGGATGTACACAGTGCTGGTAGTACAGTGCTTGTAGTACACAGTGCTGGATGTACACAGTGCTGGTAATACACAGTGCTGGTAGTACACAGTGGTGGTACTACACTGAGCTGGTAGTACACAGTGCTTGTAGTACAGTGGTGGTAGTACACAGTGCTGGTAGTGCACTGTGCTGGATGTACACAGTTCTGGATGTACACAGTGCTGGTAGTACACTGTGCTGGATGTACACAGTGCTGGATGTACACAGTGCTGGTAGTACACAGTGCTTGTAGTACACAGTGCTGGATGTACACAGTGCTGGTAGTACACAGTGCTGGTAATGCACAGTGCTGGTAGTACACTGTGCTGGTAGTACACTGTGCTGGATGTACACAGTGCTGGATGTACAGAATGCTTGTAGTACACAGTGCTGGTAGTACACAGTGCAGGATGTACACAGTGCTTGTAGTACTCAGTGCTGGATGTACACAGTGCTGGTAGTACACAGTGTTGTTAGTACACAGTGCTGTTAGTACAGAGTGCTGGTAGTACAGTGCTGGTAGTACACAGTGCTGGTAGTACAGAGTGCTGGTAGTACAGAGTGCTGGTAGTACAGTGCTGGTAGTACACAGTGCTGGATGTACACAGTGCTGGTAGTACACAGTGCTGGAAGTACACAGTGCTGGATGTACACAGTGCTGGTAGTGCACAGTGCTGGTAGTATACTGTGCTGGTAGTATACTGTGCTGGTAGTATACAGTGCTGGTAGTATACAATGCTGGTAGTACACAGTACTGGTAGTATACAGTGCTGGTAGTATACAGTACTGGTAGTATACAGTGCTGGTAGTATACAGTGCTGGTAGTATACAGTGCTGGTAGTATACAGTGCTGGTATACAGTGCTTGTAGTACACAGTACTGGTAGTATACAGTGCTGGTAGTATACAGTGCTGGAAGTATACAGTGCTGGTAGTATACAGTGCTGGTAGTATACAGTGCTGGTAGTATACAGTACTGGTAGTATACAGTGCTGGTAGTATACAGTGCTGGTAGTATACAGTGCTGGATGTACACAGTGCTGGTAGTACACAGTGCTGGTAGTATACAGTGCTGGAAGTATACAGTGCTGGTAGTACACAGTGCTGGATGTACACAGTGCTGGTAGTACACTGTGCTGGTAGTACACTGTGCTGGATGTACACAGTGCTGGATGTACAGAGTGCTTGTAGTACACAGTGCTGGTAGTACACAGTGCAGGATGTACACAGTGCTGTTAGTACTCAGTGCTGGATGTACACAGTGCTGTTAGTACACAGTGCTGGTAGTACACAGTGCTGGTAGTACACAGTGCTGGTAGTACACAGTGCTGGTAGTACACAGTGCTGGTAGTACACAGTGCTGGTAGTACACAGTGCTGGTAGGACACAGTGCTGGTAGTACACAGTGCTCGTAGTACACAGTGCTGGTAGGACACAGTGCTGGTAGGACACAGTGCTGGTAGTACACAGTGCTCGTAGTACACAGTGCTGGTAGTACACAGTGCTGGTAGTACACAGTGCTGGTAGTACACAGTGCTGGATGTACACAGTGCTGGTAGTACACAGTGCTGGTAGTACACAGTGCTGGATGTACACAGTGCTTGTAGTACACAGTGCTGGTAGTACACAGTGCTGGTAGTACACAGTGCTGGTAGTGCACAGTGCTGGTAGTATACTGTGCTGGTAGTATACAGTGCTGGTAGTATACAGTGCTGGTAGTACACAGTACTGGTGGTATACAGTGCTGGTAGTAAACAGTACTGGTGGTATACAGTGCTGGTAGTATACAGTGCTGGTAGTATATAGTGCTGGTAGTACACAGTACTGGTAGTATACAGTGCTGGTAGTACACAGTGCTAGACGTATACAGTGCTGGTAGTATACAGTGCTGGTAGTATACAGTGCTGGTAGTATACAGTGCTGGTAGTATACAGTGCTGTTAGTATACAGTGCTGGTAGTATACAGTGCTGGTAGTATAAAGTGCTGGTAGTATACAGTGCTGGTAGTATACAGTGCTGGTAGTATACAGTGCTGGTAGTATACAGTGCTGGTAGTATACAGTGCTGGTAGTATACAGTGCTGGTAGTATACAGTGCTGGTAGCATACAGTGCTGGTAGTATACAGTGCTGGTAGTATACAGTGCTGGTAGTATACAGTGCTGGTAGTATACAGTGCTGGTAGTATACAGTGCTGGTAGCATACAGTGCTGGTAGTATACAGTGCTGTTAGTATACAGTGCTGGTAGTATACAGTGCTGGTAGTATACAGTGCTGGTAGCATACAGTGCTGGTAGTATACAGTGCTGGTAGTATACAGTGCTGGTAGTATACAGTGCTGGTAGTATACAGTGCTGTTAGTATACAGTGCTGGTAGTATACAGTGCTGGTAGTATACAGTGCTGGTAGTATACAGTGCTGGTAGTATACAGTGCTGTTAGTATACAGTGCTGGTAGTATACAGTGCTGGTAGTATACAGTGCTGGTAGTATACAGTACTGGTAGTATACAGTGCTGGTAGCATACAGTGCTGGTAGTATACAGTGCTGGTAGTATACAGTGCTGGTAGTATACAGTGCTGGTAGTATACAGTGCTGGTAGTATACAGTGCTGGTAGTATACAGTGCTGGTAGCATACAGTGCTGGTAGCATACAGTGCTGCTAGTATACAGTGCTGGTAGTATACAGTGCTGGTAGTATACAGTGCTGGTAGTATATAGTGCTGGTAGTATACAGTGCTGGTAGCATACAGTGCTGGTAGTATACAGTGCTGGTAGTATACAGTGCTGGTAGTATACAGTGCTGGTAGTATACAGTGCTGGTAGTATACAGTGCTGGTAGTATACAGTGCTGGTAGTATACAGTGCTGGTAGTATACAGTGCTGGTAGTATACAGTGCTGGTAGTATACAGTGCTGGTAGTATACAGTGCTGGTAGCATACAGTGCTGGTATGTAACATTCTACGTCGCATCATGTAGGCAACAATAGTTGTATTAAACCAACAACGATCATACAGCACGCATTATTATTATTATTATTATTATTACTATATTATTATTTTAAAATACAAACGCTTAGAGGAGTCTAGTGCTTGTTGAATGTGAGTTAAACTGGTTTGATCCAATGAAGTGGAAGGGAGCTACAATTCCTTGGATCGAGAACCCTACGTCAGTAGGGTGAGGTCACTAGATGAACACACTACTGGTGGATTAATGGGGAAGCAGGTAGCCTAGCACTACTGGTGGATTAATGGGGAAGCAGGTAGCCTAGCACTACTTGTGGATTAATGGGGAAGCAGGTAGCCTAGCACTACTGGTGGATTAATGGGGAAGCAGGTAGCCTAGCACTACTGGTGGATTAATGGGGAAGCAGGTAGCCTAGCACTACTGGTGGGTTAATGGGGAAGCAGGTACCTAGCACTACTGGTGGATTAATGGGGAAGCAGGTAACCTAGCACTACTGGTGGATTAATGGGGAAGCAGGTAGCCTAGCACTACTGGTGGATTAATGGGGAAGCAGGTAGCCTAGCACTACTGGTGGATTAATGGGGAAGCAGGTAGCCTAGCACTACTGGTGGGTTAATGGGGAAGCAGGTACCTAGCACTACTGGTGGATTAATGGGGAAGCAGGTAACCTAGCACTCCTGGTGGATTAATGGGGAAGCAGGTAGCCTAGCACTACTGGTTTATTAATGGGGAAGCAGGTAGCCTAGCACTACTGGTGGATTAATGGGGAAGCAGGTAGCCTAGCACTTCTGGTGGATTAATGGGGAAGCAGGTAGCCTAGCACTACTGGTGGATTAATGGGGAAGCAGGTAGCCTAGCACTACTGGTGGATTAATGGGGGAAGCAGGTAGCCTAGCACTACTGGTGGATTAATGGAGAAGCAGGTAGCCTAGCACTACTTGTGGATTAATGGGGAAGCAGGTAGCCTAGCACTACTGGTGGATTAATGGAGAAGCAGGTAGCCTAGCACTACTGGTGGATTAATGGAGAAACAGGTAGCCTAGCACTACTGGTGGATTAATGGGGGTAGCAGGTATCCTAGAACTACTGGTGGATTAATGGGGGAAGCAGGTAGCCTAGCGCTACTGGTGGATTAATGGGGAAGCAGGTAGCCTAGCACTACTGGTGGATTAATGGGGAAGCAGGTAGCCTAGCACTACTGGTGGATTAATGGGGAAGCAGGTAGCCTAGCACTACTGGTGGATTAATGAGGAAGCAGGTACCTAGCACTACTGGTGGATTAATGGGGAAGCAGGTAGCCTAGCACTACTGGTAGATTAATGGGGAAGTAGGTACCTAGCACTACTGGTGGATTAATGGGGAAGCAGGTAGCCTAGCACTACTGGTGGATTAATGGGGAAGCAGGTACCTAGCACTACTGGTGGATTAATGGGGCAGCAGGTAGCCTATCACTACTGGTGGATTAATGGGGAAGCAGGTAGCCTAGCACTACTGGTGGATTAATGGGGGAAACAGGTAGCCTAGCACTACTGGTGGATTAATGGGGAAGCAGGTACCTAGCACTACTAGTGGGTTAATGGGGGACACAGGTAGCCTAGCACTACTGGTGGATTAATGGGGGAAACAGGTAGCCTAGCACTACTGGTGGATTAATGGGGAAGCAGGTAGCCTAGCACTACTGGTGGATTAATGGGGAAGCAGGTAGCCTAGCACTACTGGTGGATTAATGGGGAAGCAGGTAGCCTAGCACTACTGGTGGATTAATGGGGAAGCAGGTAGCCTAGCACTACTGGTGGATTAATGGGGAAGCAGGTAGCCTAGCACTACTGGTGGATTAATGGGGAATCGGGTAGCCTAGCACTACTGGTGGATTAATGGGGAAGCAGGTAGCCTAGCACTACTGGTGGATTAATGGGGGAAGCAGGTAGCCTAGCACTACTGGTGGATTAATGGGGAAGCGGGTAGCCTAGCACTACTGGTGGATTAATGGGGAAGCAGGTAGCCTAGCACTACTGGTGGATTAATGGGGAAGAAGGTAGCCTAGCACTACTGGTGGATTAATGGGGAAGCAGGTAGCCTAGCACTACTGGTGGATTAATGGGGAAGCAGGTAGCCTAGCACTATTGGTGTATTAATGGGGAAGCAGGTAGCCTAGCACTACTGGTGGATTAATGGGGAAGCAGGTAGCCTAGCACTACTGGTGGATTAATGGGGAAGCAGGTAGCCTAGCGCTACTGGTGGATTAATGGGGAAGCAGGTAGCCTAGCACTACTGGTGGATTAATGGGGAAGCAGGTAGCCTAGCACTACTGGTGGATTAATGGGAAAGCAGGTACCTAGCACTACTGGTGGATTAATGGGGAAGCAGGTAGCCTAGCACTACTGGTGGATTAATGGGGAAGCAGGTAGCCTAGCACTTCTGGTGGATTAATGGGGGAAGCAGGTAGCCTAGCACTACTGGTGGATTAATGGGGAAGCAGGTAGCCTAGCATTACTGGTGGGTTAATGGGGGACACAGGTAGCCTAGCACTACTGGTGGATTAATGGGGGAAACAGGTAGCCTAGCACTACTGGTGGATTAATGGGGAAGCAGGTAGCCTAGCACTACTGGTGGATTAATGGGGAAGCAGGTAGACTAGCACTACTGGTGGATTAATGGGGAAGCAGGTACCTAGCACTACTGGTGGATTAATGGGGAAGCAGGTACCCTAGCACTCCTGGTGGATTAATGGGGAAGCAGGTACCTAGCACTACTGGTGGATTAATGGGTAAGCAGGTACCTAGCACTACTGGTGGATTAATGGGGAAGTAGGTAGCCTAGCACTACTGGTGGATTAATGGGGAAGCAGGTGGCCTAGCACTACTTGTGGATTAATGGGGAAGCAGGTGGCCTAGCACTACTGGTGGATTAATGGGGAAGCAGGTAGCCTAGCACTACTGGTGGATTAATGGGGAAGCAGGTAGCCTAGCACTACTGGTGGATTAATGGGGAAGCAGGTAGCCTAGCACTACTGGTGGATTAATGGGGAAGCAGGTAGCCTAGCACTACTGGTGGATTAATGGGGAAGCAGGTACCTCGCACTACTGGTGGATTAATGGGGAAGCAGGTAGCCTAGCACTACTGGTGGATTAATGGGGAAGCAGGTAGCCTAGCACTACTTGTGGATTAATGGGGAAGCAGGTAGCCTAGCACTACTTGTGGATTAATGGGGAAGCAGGTAGCCTAGCACTACTGGTGGATTAATGGGGAAGCAGGTAGCCTAGCACTACTGGTGGATTAATGGGGAAGTAGGTAGCCTAGCACTACTGGTGGATTAATGGGGAAGCAGGTGGCCTAGCACTACTTGTGGATTAATGGGGAAGCAGGTGGCCTAGCACTACTGGTGGATTAATGGGGAAGCAGGTAGCCTAGCACTACTGGTGGATTAATGGGGAAGCAGGTAGCCTAGCACTACTGGTGGATTAATGGGGAAGCAGGTAGCCTAGCACTACTGGTGGATTAATGGGGAAGCAGGTAGCCTAGCACTACTGGTGGATTAATGGGGAAGCAGGTACCTAGCACTACTGGTGGATTAATGGGGAAGCAGGTAGCCTAGCACTACTGGTGGATTAATGGGGAAGCAGGTAGCCTAGCACTTGTGGATTAATGGGGAAGCAGGTAGCCTAGCACTACTTGTGGATTAATGGGGAAGCAGGTAGCCTAGCACTACTGGTGGATTAATGGGGAAGCAGGTAGCCTAGCACTACTGGTGGATTAATGGGGAAGCAGGTAGCCTAGCACTACTGGTGGATTAATGGGGAAGCAGATACCTAGCACTACTGGTGGATTAATGGGGAAGCAGATACCTAGCACTACTGGTGGATTAATGGGGAAGCAGGTAGCCTAGCACTACTGGTGGATTAATGGGGAAGCAGGTAGCCTAGCACTACTGGTGGATTAATGGGGAAGCAGGTAGCCTAGCACTACTGGTGGATTAATGGGGAAGCAGGTAGCCTAGCACTACTGGTGGAGTAACACACTACTGGTGGATTATCTGAGAAGCAAATGGATTTACATGGCTTGAAATTTATTGTTCTGTTTGAAAACAAAGTTAGAAACCTGATCTAACCTTATTATGTTTGATGAATTTGCAGCCTATGATATAGAATAATTCTGAGCCGGAGCCACAGGGCCTTTCTTATATATATATATATATATATATATATATATATATATATATATATATATATATATATATATATATATATATATATATATATATATATATATATATATCACACTGGCCGATTCCCACCAAGGCAGGGTGGCCCACCAAGGCAGGGTGGCCTGAAAAAGAAAAACTTTCACCATCATTCACCCCTCAAGGAAGGTTCCTTGATGTTGGTGAGGGGCTCTTGATTTAGGGAATTGGATCTGTGCTCCAGTTCCCCAAATTAAGCCTGAATGCCTTCCACATCCCCCCCCCCAGGCGCTGTATAATCCTCCGGGTTTAGCGCTTCCCCCTTGATTGTAATAATAATAATCACCATCATTCACTCCATCACTGTCTTGCCAGAAGGGTGCTTTACACTACAGTTTTTAAACTGCAACATTAACACCCCTCCTTCAGAGTGCAGGCACTGTACTTCCCATCTCCAGGACTCAAGTCCGGCCTGCCGGTTTCCCTGAACCCCTTCATAAATGTTACTTTGTTCACACTCCAACAGCACGTCAAGTATTAAAAACCATTTGTCTCCATTCACTCCTATCAAACACGCTCATGCATGCCTGCTGGAAGTCCAAGCCCCTCGCACACAAAACCTCCTTTACCCCCTCCCTCCAACCTTTCCTAGGCCGACCCATACCCCGCCTTCCTTCCACTACAGACTGATACACTCTTGAAGTCACTCTGTTTCACTCCATTCTCTCTACATGTCCGAACCACCTCAACAACCCTTCCTCAGCCCTCTGGACAACAGTTTTGGTAATCCCGCACCTCGTCCTAACTTCCAAACTACGAATTCTCTGCATTATATTCACACCACACATTGCCCTCAGACATGACATCTCCACTGCCTCTAGCCTTCTCGTCGCTGCAACATTCATCACCCATGCTTCACACCCATATAAGAGCGTTGGTAAAACTATACTCTCATACATTCCCCTCTTTGCCTCCAAGGACAAAGTTCTTTGTCTCCACAGACTCCTAAGTGCACCGCTCACCCTTTTCCCCTCATCAATTCTATGATTCACCTCATCTTTCATAGACCCATCCGCTGACACGTCCACTCCCAAATATCTGAATACATTCACCTCCTCCATACTCTCTCTCTCCAATCTGATATCCAATCTTTCATCACCTAATCTTTTTGTTATCCTCATAACCTTACTCTTTCCTGAATTCACTTTTAATTTTCTTCTTTTGCACACCCTACCAAATTCATCCACCAATCTCTGCAACTTCTCTTCAGAATCTCCCAAGAGCACAGTGTCATTAGCAAAGAGCAACTGTGACAACTCCCACTTTATGTGTGATTCTTCATCTTTTAACTCCACGCCTCTTGCCAAGACCCTCGCATTTACTTCTCTTACAACCCCATCTATAAATATATTAAACAACCACGGTGACATCACACATCCTTGTCTAAGGCCTACTTTTACTGGGAAATAATTTCCCTCTTTCCTACATACTCTAACTTGAGCCTCACTATCCTCATAAAAACTCTTCACTGCTTTCAGTAACCTACCTCCTACACCATACACCTGCAACATCTGCCACATTGCCCCCCTATCCACCCTGTCATACGCCTTTTCCAAATCCATAAATGCCACAAAGACCTCTTTAGCCTTATCTAAATACTGTTGACTTATATGTTTCACTGTAAACACCTGGTCCACACACCCCCTACCTTTCCTAAAGCCTCCTTGTTCATCTGCTATCCCATTCTCAGTCTTACTCTTAATTCTTTCAATAATAACTCGACCATATACTACCATATATATATATATATATATATATATATATATATATATATATATATATATATATATATATATATATATATATATATATTAGAGAGAGAGAGAGAGAGAGAGAGAGAGAGAGAGAGAGAGAGAGAGAGAGAGAGAGACAGAGAGAGAGAGAGAGAGAGAGAGAGAGAGAGAGAGAGAGAGAGAGAGAGAGAGAGAGAGAGAGAGAGAGAGAGAATCTCGTAATGACTCGATTGCAATCAAACCTGGACTGGAGTTTTGCGACTCAGTCGCCAAGGGTTTAACACTCACTCGTTCCGTGGTTTAACTTCACTGGCAATGATAAAATATTTGATATTTCTGTATCCTGGACATTGTACCGACTGATTAATGAAGAGTTTCTGAAGACTGAGCCGTTAATCCAAGAGATGTTTACAGTAGCAGTGACAGCATCAGCTGTGATACGAGATTGTCATCTACAGCAGTTTAATGCGCCAGCGATGACACTTCTCTTCAGTGGATTACAGATTATGCCACCCAAGTGGCTAGTTTATTGTGTACCCCATATCCATCCTGTGGATAGTGACTAGTTTATTATGCGCCCCATATCCATCGTGTGGATGGTAGAGCAAGAGAATATGGATAGACAAAAAACCTAGCCACTAGGCCCCAAAATGGTTAACAGGAGTGCATCTGGATTTATATCTACAGTTCATTTATGTTAGAAGTAAATTTAGGAAATTTGCTAAATATATCTGATATATTATTATCATCAGTAAGATATCTTGACATATCACATAGGTTATTATACTGTATCTCTATATTGTTTAACAAGTGAATAGTTCAGCACATAGTGTTTAAGATAGTGACCACAGGACTTGTGGCGGGGGGGGGGGGGACAAGAAAGACATTGTGACATCGGTGTTCAATTTATTGTAGCCTGTCGTTCACACCATCACCTGCCCGGCCACACCTGCCCGGCCACACCTGCAGGGCCACACCTGCCCGGCCACACCTGCCCGGCCACACCTGCCCGGCCACACCTGCCCGGCCACACCTGCAGGGCCACACCTGCTGGGCCACACCTGCTGGGCCACACCTGCTGGGCCACTCCTGCCCCAAGTCTCGTTGCTTTCTTGCTATTTACTTAAACATAGGTTATAACACATCGTATAACGGAGGTTATGACACACGTTATAACGCAGGTTATAACGCAGGTTATAACGCAGGTTATAACACGTTATAACGCAGGTTATAACACGTTATAACACAGGTTATAACGCAGGTTATAACACGTTATAACGCAGGTTATAACGCAGGTTATAACAGGTTATAACGCAGGTTATAACAGGTTATAACGCAGGTTATAACAGGTTATAACGCAGGTTATAACAGGTTATAACGCAGGTTATAACAGGTTATAACGCAGGTTATAACAGGTTATAACGCAGGTTATAACAGGTTATAACGCAGGTTATAACGCAGGTTATAACAGGTTATAACGCAGGTTATAACAGGTTATAACGCAGGTTATAACAGGTTATAACGCAGGTTATAACAGGTTATAACGCAGGTTATAACAGGTTATAACACAGGTTATAACAGGTTATAACACAGGTTATAACAGGTTATAACACAGGTTATAACAGGTTATAACACAGGTTATAACAGGTTATAACACAGGTTATAACAGGTTATAACAGGTTATAACAGGTTATAACGCAGGTTATAACAGGTTATAACGAAGGTTATAACACAGGTTATAACAGGTTATAACACAGGTTATAACAGGTTATAACACAGGTTATAACAGGTTATAACACAGGTTATAACACAGGTTATAACACAGGTTATAACACAGGTTATAACACAGGTTATAACACAGGTTATAACACAGGTTATAACACAGGTTATAACAGGTTATAACAGGTTATAACAGGTTATAACAGGTTATAACAGGTTATAACACAGGTTATAACACAGGTTATAACAGGTTATAACACAGGTTATAACAGGTTATAACAGGTTATAACAGGTTATAAGAGGTTATAACACAGGTTATAACACAGGTTATAACACAGGTTATAATACAGGTTATAACAGGTTATAACACAGGTTATAACAGGTTATAACAGGTTATAACAGGTTATAACACAGGTTATAACACAGGTTATAACACAGGTTATAACACAGGTTATAACAGGTTATAACAGGTTATAACACAGGTTATAACACAGGTTATAACAGGTTATAACAGGTTATAACACAGGTTATAACACAGGTTATAACACAGGTTATAACACAGGTTATAACACAGGTTATAACAGGTTATAACACAGGTTATAACACAGGTTATAACACAGGTTATAACACAGGTTATAACACAGGTTATAACACAGGTTATAACAGGTTATAACAGGTTATAACACAGGTTATAACACAAGGCATAACCACAGGTTATAACACAGGTTATAACACAGGTTATAACCAGGTTATAACACAGGTTATAAATATTGGTGTTATAACACATGGTTACACACAGGTTATAAGCACAGGTTATAAATACAGGTTATAACAGGTTATAACACAGGTTATAACAACAGGTTATAAACACAGGTTATAACACAGGTTATAACATTACATTGGTATTATAACACAGGTTATAACACAGGTTATAACAGGTTATAACAGGTTATAACACAGGTTATAACAGGTTATAACAGGTTATAACAGGTTATAACACAGGTTATACCAACACAGGTTATAACACAGGTTATTAATAACATGGTTATAAACATTATATTATAACAGGTTATAACACAGGTTATAACACAGGTTATAACACAGGTTATAACACAGGTTATAACACAGGTTATAACACAGGTTATAACAGGTTATAACAGGTTATAACACAGGTTATAAACATTCAGGTTATAAACACATGGTTATAACACAGGTTATAACAGGTTATAACAGGTTATAACACAGGTCTTATAAACACAGGTTATATAACACAGGTTATAACAGGTTATAAATACAGGTTAGTAACACAGGTTATAACACAGGTTATAACAACACAGGTTATAACAGGTTACACACAGGTTATAACACATGGTTAGTAAACACAGGTTACATAACACAGGTTATAAATACAGGGTTATAACACAGGTTATAACAGGTTACAACAGGTTATAACACAGGTTATAAACATTCAAGTTATAACACAGGTTATAACATCAGGTTATAACAGGTTATAACAGGAATTATAACATTCAGGTTAGTAAACATTCAGGTTATAACACAGGTTATAACACAGGTTATAACGGTTATAACAGGTTATAACAGGTTATAACACAGGTTATAACACAGGTTATAACACAGGTTATAACACAGGTTATAACAGGTTATAACAGGTTATAACACAGGTTATAACACAGGTTATAACACAGGTTATAACACAGGTTATAAACATTGCAGTTATAAACAGGTTATAAACATTCAGGTTATGTAACACAGGTTATAACACAGGTTATAACACAGGTTATAACACAGGTTATAACACAGGTTATAACAGGTTATAACAGGTTATAAACAAAATTTAATAAATCTTTCCTTCAGAATGTAATTATTGATTATATTATTATTATAGTAGTAACAGTAGTAGTAACAGTAGTAGTAACAGTAGTAGTAACAGTAGTAGTAACAGTAGTAGTAACAGTAGTAGGCAACAGCAGCAGCAGCACTTACGCTAAGCAGTTAGCAGCAAATCGGCAGCAGCAGCAACTACGGGCTACAAGCAGCAGCAACAGCAGTAGCAGCAGCATAAGCAGCTTAGCAGCAGCAACAGCAGCAGCAGCAGCATACCAAGGTTACAGCAGCAAACCAGCGAGCAGCAGCATTACACAGCAGTTAAGCAGCAACAGCAGCAGCAGCACATACAAGCCAAGCAGCAGCAAATCAAGCAGCAGGCAACAGTCAAGCACCTAGCATTATACATAGAGGCAGCAACAGCAGCACCTAGCATTAGGAAGCCAGCAGCAGCAGCAATCAGCAGCAGCAGCAGCATAAGGCAGCTAGCAGCAGCATTATAAGCAGCCAGCAGCAGCAACAGCAGCAGCAGCACATGTTGGCAGCAAGGCAGCAACAGCAGCAGCATACCAGCAGTAGTAGTAACAGTAGTAGTAGTATTATAAGCAGCAGTAGTAGTAACAGTAGTAGTAGTAGTATAAGCAGCAGTAGTAGTAACAGTAGTAGTAGTAGTATAAGCAGCAGTAGTAGTAACAGTAGCAGTGTAGACTATTCTTCTTCAGATAAACTCAGGTTACGCTGCCACTCACTAGAGGTCACCAAGGTACCGCACACATACAACACACACTTGACCGCCAGTATGGCGGACACTAGCCCAGTGTCGTCACCTACAAACTACAGGTAGACAGTAAGCTAGTGATAAAGATGATGAGGATAAAGATGGTGATGAAGATGTGGTGGTAAGATAAAGATGGTGATGGTGGGGAGGCACCAGAGGCTGAGGGAGGGTGCCAGGCACCGTCCAGCAATAAGCTCCAACACTCAGAGCCAAGTGACACAAATAATCATTGGTAAGGAATAATGGAAGTCTTGGGCAGCAACACCGCCTCAACCCACCTGACTCCCGTAGTTAAGGTCGTAAATCCCAGCTGCCAGGTGTGAACACTACAGTCGTATGTGGGGTGGTAGGAGGGTCACTATGGCGGGAAGAAGAGCCACCTGATGGAGGGATAGGGACCAGACTGGCAGGAAAGGGACCAGACTGGCAGGAAAGGGACCAGACTGGCAGGAAAGGGACCAGACTGGCAGGAAAGGGACCAGACTGGCAGGAAAGGGACCAGACTGGCAGGAAAGGGATCAGACTGGCAGGAAAGGGACCAGACTGGCAGGAAAGGGACCAGACTGGCAGGAAAGGGATCAGACTGGCAGGAAAGGGACCACACCGGCGGGAAACGGACCAAACTAGCGGGAAAGGGAGCAGACTAGCGGAAAAGGGACCAGACTAGCGGGAAAGGGAGCAGACTAGCGGGAAAGGGAGCAGACTAGTGGGAAAGGGAGCAGACTAGCCGGAAAGGGAGCAGAGTCTGGCAGGAAAGGGAGCAGACTAGCGGGAGAGGAAGGAAGGAAGGGTGCAGGAAAGTAACAATCAGGGTGATGTTGGGAAGTGAGGTTCATCGCTGCCATTACCGTGATTACCAACACAAAAATGACCCAGAGATTCATATCTTGTCATGAGACGTTCATCCTGGGCTCAACCCTGTGAGGCGGTGCAGCAAGGGTGGTACGGTTAAGCGGAGGCACGTTGGCGGTACAGCAGTTGAAGCGGCAGTCAGTTATTGGCACAGCAAGTTGGAAGGTACAGCCAGTGCCGGTACAGGCAGGTGGCAATACAGCAGCGTTGGCGCAGGGCAAGCGCTTGGCGCAGCCAGGCGGCGGCACAGCAGCGTTGGCGCGTTAAGCGTCTGGCGCGTTGAAGGCGGCACTGTTGCTGCCGCCGGCAGCAGCGGCGGCATTATTGCTTAAGCGGCAATAACAAGCGCGCTGGCAACAAGCAAGCGCTTCGGCGCAGCAGCGGCGGCACGTTAAGCGGCGGCAACGTTAAGCGGCAGGCAACAAGGCGCGCCTGGTTAAGCAAGCGCTGGCGCTTGGCGCTTGGCTAAGCTAAGCGTTGGCGGCGTTAAGCGGGTACACGTTAAGCGGCAAGCGGTACACCGGGTTGCTGGGCCGGCGAAGTTATAAAGCGGCTCGGCACAGCAGCGGCGGCGTCGTTGCGCCGATGCTTGGCTGCAGGCGAGTTGGCAACGCACAGCGCGGCGGCACGTTGCGCGCTGGCGTTGGGTTACGGCGGCAATCAGCAGTACAGCAGCAGCTGCTTGGCTGCCAAGGCAGTGGCGGCAATACCGTTGGCGGCGGCACGGCCACAGCCAGGGCGCGTTGCGGAAGGCGTCAAGCGGCGGTCAAGTACGTTAAGCGTTGGCAAGCGTTGCGGCACGGCGTTATTGGCAGGCAGGCACGTTAAGCAGTCGGCGGCACAAGTTGGCTGGCCAATCGGTTAAGCGGCTGGCAAATGCTTAAGCGCCGGGCGCGTTAAGCGGCCAGGGAGCGTTGAAGGCGGCGGCACCGTTGCGGCGGCCGGCCTAGTTATGGCAAGTACGTTGCGGGCGTCAAGGTTAGCGGCATCGTTAATGTCATTGCGTTGCTAAGGCGGCGGCAATTAAGTTAAGGCGGCCAAGCCGTTGCTGGCGGCGGCGTCAGCGCGCGGTCAAGCGTTAGCGGCGGCGGCACAGGGCGGCACCAGCGCCGTTGGCGCAACGGCGGCGTTGCCAGGCGGTGCGCATTAACGCTGGCCAAGTTAAGCGGTGGCGGCGGCTTGCTTGGCGGCACAGCAGCGTCCGGAAGCCGTTACGGCGGCGGCGTTGAAGCGGCGGCACAAGCTATTGCGGTCGGAAGGTCGTTAAGCGGCCGGAAGCGTTAAGCGGCGGCATTGCGCGGCGGCATTGCTTGCTGCCAAGGCGCATTGGCGGCGGCGCCAAGGCGGCGGCAATGATTAAGCTGTCCATACGTTAATGCGGCAGGCGGAAGGCGGCGGCACGAAGGCTGGCTGGCGCGTTATGGCGGCACACAAGCGTTAAGGCGGCAGCAGGCACGCACAGGCAAGCGCTTGGCGGCAAGGTTGCGGCCAGCAAGCTTAAGGCGGCGGCACAGTGCCAAGCGTTGCTGCTAAGGCGGCGGCGCGTTAATGGCGGTGGCAACAAGCAAGGCTGGCGGCACAAGCGGAGGCGGCAGTTGCGGCGGTACATCGTTAAGCGGCGGCAACTGTTAATGGCGGCACAGCCAGTTGGCTGGCAACGTTGCTGCGGCGGCGAACAGAAGCGGCGGCACATTGCGCGGTTGGCAATAACGTTATGGCGGCGGAATGTTATTGGCAGGCAACACAGCAGGCGGCACGTTAATGGCGGCATGGCATTGCGTTACGGCAGCAGTTGGTTGGCGGCAAGGCAGGCGGCACGCAGCAGTCTGGCGAACAGCAGCGGTGGCACAGGCGGAGCGTTATGGCGGCTACGTTAAGCGGCGGCACAGTTATGGCGGCAACAGCAGCGGCGGCACGTTAAGGCGGCGGCACAAGCGAGCGGTACAATTAAGCGGTTGGCAGGCACAATACCGTTGGCGGCAATGGTTATGGTGGCAGGCTATGGTTAAGGCATTGGTTGGCGGCAAGGCATGCGTTGGCACAGCAGGCGGCGGCAACGTTAAGCGGCGGCAACGTTAAGGCGGCGGCAAGTTAAGCGGCGCGGCACCAAGGCGGCGGCAATTATTGCTGGCGGCAACGTTGGCGGCGGCACTGTTAATGCGGTGCAAGTACGTTGCTTAATGGCACATACGTTACGGCGGTTGCAAGGCGGTGGCAGCAGCGGTAAGGCAGCAGCGGCGGCAATCTTAAGCGGCGGTTGGCATTGTTCGGCCAATACGTTGATGGCAGGCGCGTTAAGCGGCGGCACGTTATTGGCGGCACAAGGCATGCTTGGCGGCGAGCGGTGGCGCAGTTAAGCGGCGGCGTTAGCGGTAAGGCGCATGGCAGTTAAGGCGGCAGGCATTGTTGCAGTTGGCGGCAAGCGTTACGTCAAGTTGTTATGGACGGCAACGTTATGGCGGCACAAGCAGCGGTGGCAAGGCATGGCGAGCAGCTTATGGTGGCACTGGTTATGGTACTGCTTATGGTAAGGCTTAAGGTTAAGTAACGTTGGCGCGGGTTGGCAACGGCACGGTTAAGCACGGCAATGGTTGGCAACGGAAGTTCATTATGGCGGCACGTTAAGGCGGCGGCACATATTGGCTACTGCGGCGGCAGCCGTTGATGGCGGCATTGTTAAGCGGTGAGGCAACGTTGCGGCGGTGGCAGCAGCAGGCAACCGTTAATGGCGGCGGCAATTACAGGCGGCACTGTTAAGGCGGTGGCAAGGCAGGTTAATGGTGGCGTTGGTTATGGCGGCACAGCAGCATGGCGGCGTTAAGCGGCGGCATTGCGGCGGCACACCCAAGCGGTTGGCGGCAAGCGGCGGCAATAAGCAGCGGCGCTTAATGGCGGCGGTCAACGTTAAGCGCTTGGCGCGTTATGGGCACGCGGCATTGCCAATGCGTTGGCAACGGCAATTGTTGCCAAGCGTTCGGCGGTGCGTTGAAGCTGGCGGCATTAATGGCGGCAGCGTTACGGTTGGCAAGCTTGCTGCGGCACGTTCAATGCTGGCGCGTTACGGGCGTCAAGCGGCATCAATTGTTGCTTAAGGCGGCGGCACGTTGCGGCCGGTTGCAGGCGAGTTGGTTGGCTACAGGCAACGTTGCTGGCCAGCAATGTTGCAGGCAGAAAAAGGTTAAGCGGTGGCAAAATACAAGCGGCGGCACAGTTAAGTGGTGGCACAACAGCAGCGGTGGCAGCGTTAAGCGTTGGCGCAAGTTAATGGCGGCGGCGTTAAGCGGTGGCGGCACCGAGCGGCACAGCAGCGGCATACTGGTTGGCACGTTGGGCGTTACGGTTGGAAAGAGTTATGGTGGCGGCAGCAGTGGCGGCATTGGTTGGTTGGGCAATGCGAGCGGTGGCACCGTTATGGGCAGCAAGGCATTGTTAAGGCGGCGGCAACAAGTTGGCGGTGGCATCGTTATTGGTTAAGAGGTTGGCGCGTTGGCTGCGGAGCTAAGCGGCGGTGCTACAGCGGTTGGCAGGCAGCAGGCGCCGTTATGGTAAGGCATTAAGGTTACGGCGGCAATTGTTAATGGCGGCACGCATGCGGCTGGCGCCAAGCATGCTGGCGGCGTTATGGTTGGCAACGGCGGCAATGGTTACCGCTTGGCGTTGGCGGCAAGGGGCAAGCGGCGGCAATGTTGCATGGTTACTATGCAGCGGTTGCGGTTGCTAAGTTAAGGTGGTCGGTTGGCAGGCAGGTACGGTTATTGGTGCCAGCGGTTGGCAGCAGTGGTGGTGCAGCAGTGGTGGTACAGCAGTGGTGGTGCAGCAGTGATGGTGGTTTAGAAAGACACGTAAGCAAACACTATAACATATTTATTAGAAAACGTTTCGGTCCTGGGACCTTGATCACTTCTAACATACAGAGGTAGAAAGACATATATAGGCGGAGAGTGAGATGTGACGCACGTGACCTGAGGAATGTCATAAGAACATAAGAATGGAGGTATTTATTACCAAGGTTTATACCAGCAATGATGGTGTCCACTTATCACCTGTGAGTGGTACAGCAGTGGTGGTACAGCAGTGGTGGTACAGCAGTGGTGGTACAGCAGTGGTGGTGCAGCAGTGTTGGTGCAGCAGTGGTGGTACAGCAGTGGTGGTGCAGCAGTGGTGGTACAGCAGTGGTGGTACAGCACACCACAGTACACCACACACACACACACACACACACACACACACACACACACACACACCACGCAAGAAGGCCTTCGACACAGTTCCTCACAAGAGGTTACTGCAAAAGCTAGAGGATCAGGCACACATAACAGGAAAGGCACTGCAATGGATCAGAGAATACCTGACAGGGAGGCAACAACGAGTCATGGTACGCGACGAGGTGTCAGAGTGGGCGCCTGTGACAAGCGGGGTTCCACAGGGGTCAGTCCTAGGACCTGTTCTTGGTATATGTGAGCGACATAACGGAAGGGATAGACTCAGAAGTGTCCTTGTTTGCAGATGATGCGAAGTTAATGAGAATCAAATCGGATGAGGATCAGGCAGGACTACAAAGAGACCTGGACAGGCTACAAGCCTGGTCCAGCAACTGGCTCCTTGAATTTAACCCTGCCAAATGCAAAGTCATGAAGATTGGGAAAGGGCAAAGAAGACCGCAGACACAATATAGTTTAGATGGCCAACGACTGCAAACCTCACTCAAGGAAAAAGATCTGGGGGTGAGTATAACACCGAGCATATCTCCTGAGGAGCACATCAATCAGATAACTGCTGCAGCATACGGGCGCCTGGCAAACCTACTGATAGCGTTCCGATACCTCAGTAAGGATTCGTTTAAGACTCTCTATACCATTTACGTCAGGCCCATACTGGAGTATGCAGCACCAGTTTGGAATCCACACCTAGTCAAGCACATCAAGAAATTAGAGAAAGTGCAAAGGTTTGCAACAAGACTAGTCCCAGAGCTACGGGGATTGTCCTACGAAGAAAGGTTGAGGGAAATCGGCCTGACGACACTGGAGGACAGGAGGGTCAGGGGAGACATGATAACGACATATAAAATAACTGCGCGGAATAGACAAGGTGGACAAAGACGGGATGTTCCAGAGATGGGACACAGACACAAGAGGTCACAATTGGAAGTTGAAGACTCAGATGAATCAAAGGGATGTTAGGAAGTATTTCTTCAGTCATAGAGTAGTCAAGCCGTGGAATAGCCTAGAAAGTGACGTAGTGGAGGCGGGAACCATACATAGTTTTAAGGCGAGGTATGATAAAGCTCATGGAGCAGGGAGAGAGAGGACCTAGTAGCAATCAGTGAAGAGGTGGGGCCAGGAGCTATGAATCGACCCCTGCAACCACAAATAGGTGAGTACAAATAGGCGAGTACACACACACGCGCACACACGCACGCACGCACACACACACACACACGCACACGCACACGCACACGCACACGCACACGCACACGCACACACACACACACACACACACACGCACACGCACACACACACTTATAGTTTCTTTGCAACTAAACTGGAAAAAAGCATTTAGATTGAGGTTACAGAGAGGCTACTTATGTGTAGATGATGTAGCAGGGAGGGCAGGGTGTGAGGCAGGGAGGGAGGGCAGGGGGCAGGGTGTGAGGCAGGGAGGGAGGGCAGGGGGCAGGGTGTGAGGCAGGGAGGGAAGGCAGGGGGCAGGGTGTGAGGCAGGGAGGGAGGGCAGGGGGGGCAGGGTGTGAGGCAGGGCAGGGTGTGAGGCAGGGAGGGAGGGCAGGGGGCAGGGTGTGAGGCAGGGAGGGAGGGCAGGGGGCAGGGAGGGAAGGCAGGGGGCAGGGTGTGAGGCAGGGAGGGAGGGCAGGGGCAGGGAGGGCAGGGGGCAGGGTGTGAGGCAGGGAGGGAGGGCAGGGGGCAGGGTGTGAGGCAGGGAGGGAGGGCAGGGGGCAGGGTGTGAGGCAGGGAGGGCAGGGGGGGACAGGGTGTGAGGCAGGGAGGGGGAGGGCAGGGAGCAGGCTGGGAGGCAGGGAGGGAGGGCAGGGGGCAGGGTGTGAGGCAGGGCAGGGGGCAGGGTGTGAGGCAGGGAGGGAGGGCAGGGGCAGGGTGCGAGGCAGGGAGGGACGGCAGGGGGCAGGGTGTGAGGCTGGGAGGGAGGGCAGGGGGCAGGGTGTGATGCTGGGAGGGAGGGAAGGGGGCAGGGATGTGAGGGCAGGGGGCAGGGTGTGAGGCAGGGAGGGAGGGCAGGGGGCAGGGTGTGAGGCAGGGAGGGAGGGCAGGGGGCAGGGTGTGAGGCAGGGAGGGAAGGCAGGGGGCAGGGTGTGAGGCTGGGAGGGAGGGCAGGGGGAAGGGTCTGAGGGTGGGAGGGAGGGAGGGCAGGGGGGCCAAGGTGTGAGGCTGGGAGGGAGGGAGGGCAGGGGGCCAGGGTGTGAGCCTGGGAGGGAAGGAGGGCAGGGGGCAGGGTGTGAGGCTGGGTGGGAGGGAGGGCAGGGGGTAGGATGTGATGCTTCAGGGGGCAGGGTGTAAAGCTGGGAGGGAGGGCAGGGGGTAGGGTGTGAGGCTGGGAGAGAGGGAGGGCAGGAGGCAGGGTGTGATGCTGGGGGAGAGGGAGGGCAGGGGGCAGGGTGTGAGGCTGGGAGGGAGGGAGAGCAGGGGGTAGGGTGTGATGCTGGGAGGGAGTGAGGGCAGGGGGCAGGGTGTGATGCTGGGAGGGAGGGAGGGCAGGGGGTAGGGTGTGATGCTGGGAGGGAGTGAGGGCAGGGGGCAGGGTGTGATGCGTCAGGGGGCAGGGTGTGAGGCTGGGAGGGAGGGAGGGCTGGGGGCAGGGTGTGATGCTGGGAGGAAGGGAGGGCAGGGGCAGGGTGTGATGCTTCAGGGGGCTGGGTGTGATGCTGGGCGGGAGGGAGGACCGGGGGCTGGGTGTGAGGCTGAGAGGGAGGGAGGGCAGGGGGGGAGGGTGTGATTCTGGGAGGGAGGTAGGGGAGGGTGTGAGGCTGGGAGGGAGGCAGGGAGGGGGGCTGGAAGGCAGGCAGGGAGGGAGGGAGGGTGCCAGGCACGACGACAGGTAGGGAGACAGGCAGGGAGACTGGCAGAGATACAGGCAGGGAGACAGGCAGGGAAACAGATAGGGAAACGGGTATGGAGACTGGCACGGAGACAGGTAGGGAGGCAGGTAGGGAAACTGGAAGGGAGACTGGTAGGGATACAGGTAGGGCGACTGGTAGGGAAACTGGTAGGGAAACTGGCAGGGGTAGAGGTAGATAGATAGGTAGGTAGACAAGTAGGGAGACTGGAAGGGAGACAGGTAGGAAGACAAGTAGGGAGACAGGCAGGGAGGCTGGTAGGGAAACGGGTAGGGAGACTGGTAGGGAGACTGGCAGGTAGACAGGCAGGGAGACAGGCAGGGAGATAGGCAGGGAGACAGGTAGGGAGACAGGCAGGGAGACTGGCAGGGAGACAGGTAATGAGAGTGGTAGGTAGACAGGCAGGGAGATAGGTAGGGAGACAGGTAGGGAAACTGGTAGGGAGACTGGTAGGGAGACATTTTAGGGAGACAGGTAGGGAGACATTTTAGGGAGACTGGTAGGGAGACTGACATGAAGACAGGTAGGGAAACAGGTAGGGAGACTGGCAGGGATACATGTAGGGAGACTGGCAGGGGGAGATGTAGGGAGATAGGTAGACAAGTAGGGAGACGGGTAAGGAGGCTGGTAGCGAGAATGGCAGGAAGACAGGTAGAAAGACTGGCAGGGAGACTGGCAGGGAGACTGGCAGGGAAACTGGCAGGGAGACTGGCAGGGAGACTGGCAGGGAGACTGGCAGGAAAACTGGCAGGGAGACTGGCAGGAAAACTGGCAGGGAGACTGGCAGGAAAACTGGCAGGGAGACTGGCAGGAAAACTGGCAGGGAGACTGGCAGGGAGACTGACAGGGAAACTGGCAGGGAGACTGGCAGGGAGACTGGCAGGAAAACTGGCAGGGAGACTGGCAGGGAGACTGGCAGGTAAAATAACATATTAAGGAAACAAATAATACAATCAAATAAGAATTAACTCACAAACACAAAATCAATTATTTTTTAAGATAAAAGATTAATAATAATAATAATAATAATAATAATAATAATAATAATAATAATAATAATAGTTATAAACGAGTGTGATAAGTGAAGGGGGCACACACTATAATGTGTCACAAGTCTTGATCAACATTCAGCCTCACAAAAGGATTGTAATTAAAGATTTTTAACTATGGAGAAATAAATTGGGTAGTTATTGAGGCTGACACTGCAAACAGGGACTGATTACCTCAAACCTAGAGTCGATGTGTCGAGTCCATCAGTCTTGAGAAAAATTACAGCATATGCTTCGAGTATATTCCAACATGGTATATAGCAATATCCACTGTGGAAATCTGTTGTATTCTGTGAATGGGATAGTCTATCCTGAGAGCTGGTAGTTACCAGGTGATAGTAACTGCAGCTCAGCTGGTAGTTACCAGGTGATAGTAACTGCAGCTCAGCTGGTAGTTACCAGGTGATAGTAACTGCAGCTCAGCTGGTAGTTACCAGGTGATAGTAACTGCAGCTCAGCTGGTAGTTACCAGGTGATAGTAACTGCAGCTCAGCTGGTAGTTACCAGGTGATAGTAACTGCAGCTCAGCTGGTAGTTACCAGGTGATAGTAACTGCAGCTCAGCTGGTAGTTACCAGGTGATAGTAACTGCAGCTCAGCTGGTAGTTACCAGGTGATAGTAACTGCAGCTCAGCTGGTAGTTACCAGGTGATAGTAACTGCAGCTCTGCTGGTAGTTACCAGGTGATAGTAACTGCAGCTCAGCTGGTAGTTACCAGGTGATAGTAACTGCAGCTCAGCTGGTAGTTACCAGGTGATAGTAACTGCAGCTCTGCTGGTAGTTACCAGGTGATAGTAACTGCAGCTCAGCTGGTAGTTACCAGGTGATAGTAACTGCAGCTCAGCTGGTAGTTACCAGGTGATAGTAACTGCAGCTCAGCTGGTAGTTACCAGGTGATAGTAACTGCAGCTCAGCTGGTAGTTACCAGGTGATAGTAACTGCAGCTCTGCTGGTAGTTACCAGGTGATAGTAACTGCAGCTCAGCTGGTAGTTACCAGGTGATAGTAACTGCAGCTCAGCTGGTAGTTACCAGGTGATAGTAACTGCAGCTCTGCTGGTAGTTACCAGGTGATAGTAACTGCAGCTCTGCTGGTAGTTACCAGGTGATAGTAACTGCAGCTCAGCTGGTAGTTACCAGGTGATAGTAACTGCAGCTCAGCTGGTAGTTACCAGGTGATAGTAACTGCAGCTCTGCTGGTAGTTACCAGGTGATAGTAACTGCAGCTCTGCTGGTAGTTACCAGGTGATAGTAACTGCAGCTCAGCTGGTAGTTACCAGGTGATAGTAACTGCAGCTCAGCTGGTAGTTACCAGGTGATAGTAACTGCAGCTCAGCTGGTAGTTACCAGGTGATAGTAACTGCAGCTCAGCTGGTAGTTACCAGGTGATAGTAACTGCAGCTCAGCTGGTAGTTACCAGGTGATAGTAACTGCAGCTCAGCTGGTAGTTACCAGGTGATAGTAACTGCAGCTCAGCTGGTAGTTACCAGGTGATAGTAACTGCAGCTCTGCTGGTAGTTACCAGGTGATAGTAACTGCAGCTCTGCTGGTAGTTACCAGGTGATAGTAACTGCAGCTCAGCTGGTAGTTACCAGGTGATAGTAACTGCAGCTCAGCTGGTAGTTACCAGGTGATAGTAACTGCAGCTCAGCTGGTAGTTACCAGGTGATAGTAACTGCAGCTCAGCTGGTAGTTACCAGGTGATAGTAACTGCAGCTCAGCTGGTAGTTACCAGGTGATAGTAACTGCAGCTCAGCTGGTAGTTACCAGGTGATAGTAACTGCAGCTCAGCTGGTAGTTACCAGGTGATAGTAACTGCAGCTCAGCTGGTAGTTACCAGGTGATAGTAACTGCAGCTCAGCTGGTAGTTACCAGGTGATAGTAACTGCAGCTCAGCTGGTAGTTACCAGGTGATAGTAACTGCAGCTCAGCTGGTAGTTACCAGGTGATAGTAACTGCAGCTCTGCTGGTAGTTACCAGGTGATAGTAACTGCAGCTCAGCTGGTAGTTACCAGGTGATAGTAACTGCAGCTCAGCTGGTAGTTACCAGGTGATAGTAACTGCAGCTCTGCTGGTAGTTACCAGGTGATAGTAACTGCAGCTCTGCTGGTAGTTACCAGGTGATAGTAACTGCAGCTCTGCTGGTAGTTACCAGGTGATAGTAACTGCAGCTCTGCTGGTAGTTACCAGGTGATAGTAACTGCAGCTCTGCTGGTAGTTACCAGGTGATAGTAACTGCAGCTCAGCTGGTAGTTACCAGGTGATAGTAACTGCAGCTCAGCTGGTAGTTACCAGGTGATAGTAACTGCAGCTCTGCTGGTAGTTACCAGGTGATAGTAACTGCAGCTCTGCTGGTAGTTACCAGGTGATAGTAACTGCAGCTCTGCTGGTAGTTACCAGGTGATAGTAACTGCAGCTCTGCTGGTAGTTACCAGGTGATAGTAACTGCAGCTCAGCTGGTAGTTACCAGGTGATAGTAACTGCAGCTCAGCTGGTAGTTACCAGGTGATAGTAACTGCAGCTCAGCTGGTAGTTACCAGGTGATAGTAACTGCAGCTCAGCTGGTAGTTACCAGGTGATAGTAACTGCAGCTCAGCTGGTAGTTACCAGGTGATAGTAACTGCAGCTCAGCTGGTAGTTACCAGGTGATAGTAACTGCAGCTCTGCTGGTAGTTACCAGGTGATAGTAACTGCAGCTCAGCTGGTAGTTACCAGGTGATAGTAACTGCAGCTCTGCTGGTAGTTACCAGGTGATAGTAACTGCAGCTCTGCTGGTAGTTACCAGGTGATAGTAACTGCAGCTCAGCTGGTAGTTACCAGGTGATAGTAACTGCAGCTCAGCTGGTAGTTACCAGGTGATAGTAACTGCAGCTCAGCTGGTAGTTACCAGGTGATAGTAACTGCAGCTCAGCTGGTAGTTACCAGGTGATAGTAACTGCAGCTCTGCTGGTAGTTACCAGGTGATAGTAACTGCAGCTCTGCTGGTAGTTACCAGGTGATAGTAACTGCAGCTCTGCTGGTAGTTACCAGGTGATAGTAACTGCAGCTCTGCTGGTAGTTACCAGGTGATAGTAACTGCAGCTCTGCTGGTAGTTACCAGGTGATAGTAACTGCAGCTCTGCTGGTAGTTACCAGGTGATAGTAACTGCAGCTCTGCTGGTAGTTACCAGGTGATAGTAACTGCAGCTCTGCTGGTAGTTACCAGGTGATAGTAACTGCAGCTCTGCTGGTAGTTACCAGGTGATAGTAACTGCAGCTCAGCTGGTAGTTACCAGGTGATAGTAACTGCAGCTCAGCTGGTAGTTACCAGGTGATAGTAACTGCAGCTCAGCTGGTAGTTACCAGGTGATAGTAACTGCAGCTCAGCTGGTAGTTACCAGGTGATAGTAACTGCAGCTCTGGTAGCTGGTAGTTACCAGGTGATAGTAACTGCAGCTCTGCTGGTAGTTACCAGGTGATAGTAACTGCAGCTCTGCTGGTAGTTACCAGGTGATAGTAACTGCAGCTCAGCTGGTAGTTACCAGGTGATAGTAACTGCAGCTCTAGCTGGTAGTTACCAGGTGATAGTAACTGCAGCTCAGCTGGTAGTTACCAGGTGATAGTAACTGCAGCTCAGCTGGTAGTTACCAGGTGATAGTAACTGCAGCTCAGCTGGTAGTTACCAGGTGATAGTAACTGCAGCTCAGCTGGTAGTTACCAGGTGATAGTAACTGCAGCTCAGCTGGTAGTTACTATCACCTGGTAACTACCAGCTGAGCTGCACTTACTATCACCTGCTAACTACCAGCTGAGCTGCAGTTACTATCACCTGGTAACTGCAGCTCAGCTGGTAGTTACCAGGTGATAGTAACTGCAGCTCAGCTGGTAGTTACCAGGTGATAGTAACTGCAGCTCAGCTGGTGATAGTAACTGCAGATCTCTGGCCGAAGGAGTCTCGGCCAGAGATCAGTGTTTGTGTATATTTCGCCTGCTCTTGCGAATTTCTTGCATTGTTAAAATCTCTAGTAAGGCTGATGCATGCAGGGGATGAAATGAAAAGTTGTAAGCCTTCTCCCTGAAAGCTGGCTGCCTTGGATCAACGTCTAGCATTGTGCTAGGTGCCAAGGTATTGTCCATTGTGGTGAGAATGGTATAGCACTGCGTACCTTGTTCCAAGGTTCGTAGGTTCGAGTCTCCTTCGGCCATAGATCAGTGTTTGTGTATATTTCGCCTGCTCTTGCGAATTCCTCGGTGGGAGACGGCCGACTTGTTAAAATATATATATATATATATATATATATATATATATATATATATATATATATATATATATATATAAACACTGAAGACGGGACACCACGAGTATAACATTGGGTATATACAATGGGTAATCTACACACACACCTAGTAGCGACCAGTGAAGAGGTGGAGTCAGGAGCTATGAATCAACCCCTGTAATCACAATTAGGTGAGTACAGTTAGGTGAGTACACACACACACACACACACACACACACACACACACACACATAGGAGAAGAGTGGTGGAGCACCTAGAAAGGAATGAGCTTAACGACAGCCAGCATGGTTTTAGGGACGGAAAATCCTGTGTCACAAACCTACTAGAGTTCTATGACAGGGTGACAGCAGTAAGACTAGAGAGAGGGGTCGGTAGATTGCGTTTTCTTGGACTATAAGAAGGCTTTTGACACAGTTCCATACAAGAGATTAGTGCAAAAGCTGGAGGACAAGGCAGGGATAACAGGGAAGGCACTTCAATGGATCAGGGAATACCTGTCAGGAAGACAACAGCGAGTCAGAGGTGTCAGAGTGGGCGCCTGTGACAAGCGGGGTTCCACATGGGTCAGTCCTAGGACCAGTGCTGTGAGCGACATAACGGAAGGAATAGACTCAGAATTGTCCCTGTTTGCAGATGTGAAATTGATGAGAAGAATTCAATCGGACGAGGACCAGGCAAAACTACAAAGGGATCTGGACAGGCTGCAGGTCTGGTCCAACAACTGGCCCCTGTTCAACCCCACCAAGTGCAAAGTCATGAAGATTGGGGAAGGGCAAAGAAGACCGCAGACGGAGTACAGTCTAGGGGGCCAGAGACTACAAACCTCACTCAAGGAAATTGATCTTGGTGTGAGTATAACACCAGGCACATCTCCTAAGGCGCAAATCAACCAAATAACTGCTGCAGCATATGGGCGCCTAACAAACCTAAGAACAGCATTCTGACATCTCAATAAGGAATCGTTCAGGATCCTGTACACCGTGTACGTTAGGCCCATATTGGAGTATGCAGCACCAGTTTGGAACCCACACCTAGCCACGCACATAAGGAAACTAGCTAAGGGGTATGTCCTACGAGGAGAGGTTAACGGAAATCGACCTGACGACACTGGAAGACAGGAGAGTTTGGGGGGATATGATAACGACATATAAAATACTGAGAGGAACCGACAAGGGGGACAGAGACAGGATGTTCCAGAGATGGGACACAGCACTCAGGGGTCACATTTGGAAGTTAAAGACTCGGTTAAATCACAGGGATGTTAGGAAGTATTTCTTCAGCCACAAAGTTGTCAGGAATGGAATAGTCTGGGAAATGATGTAGTGGAGGTAGGATCCATACATAGTTTGAAGAAGAGGTATGATAAAGCTCATGGAGCAGGAAGAGTGACCTAGTAACGACCAGTGAAGAGGCTGGGCCAGAAACTGTGAATCGACACCCGCAACCACAACTAGGCGAGTACACATACACAGACACATACACAGACACGCACACACTCACACACAGACACACACACACAGACACACACACAGACACACACACACACACACACACACACACACACACGCACACACACAGACACGCACGCACACACACACACACACACACACACACACACACACACACACACACACACACACACACACACACACACACACACACACACACACACACACACACACACACACACACACACACACACACACACACACACACACACACACACAAGGTTTGATCTTGAAAAAGTGAAGCTGCAACTCCGTGAAAGATGACAGAGGTGAGAGGAAAGTTAACCTGTCAAGTACTGTGAGCGAGACGTCAAGCAAAAGTCATAAAGACGTCAGGCGAAAGTTGCGACTTTCTGCCTCAGTAATCTCACTAATAGCACAGCAGCTAGACATTGCAGCTACTGCTTAAAAAGACCAACAGACTCTCCTCTCTCAGAGATTGGTGCAATCAGGCTTGATGTTGCAAGAAAATATAGTGGAAAAAATGAATTTGTCCCTGGCAGAGGCAAACGATGAGGCCTTAAGACTCACGTCGTGTCGCTGGAAAAGTAATCATCCCCAACAAGACTGAATGAGACCTGCAAAAGAAACTTGCTTTTCTCAGTTTATCATCATGGAGGAAGATCGTCTTGGAGGTGGGTGGAGGAGGACCGTCTTGGAGGTGGGTGGAGGAGGACCGTCTTGGAGGTGGGTGGAGGAGGACCGTCTTGGAGGTGGGTGGATGAGGACCGTCTTGGAGGTGGGTGGAGGAGAACCGTCTTGGAGGGGGGTGGAGGAGGACCGTCTTGGAGGTGGGTGGAGGAGGACCGTCTTGGAGGTGGGTGGAGGAGGACCGTCTTGGAGGTGGGTGGAGGAGGACCGTCTAGTAGCAGGGTGGAGGAGACCGTGGAGGAGAACCGTCTTGGAGGGGGGTGGAGGAGGACCGTCTTGGAGGTGGGTGGAGGAGAACCGTCTTGGAGGGGGGTGGAGGAGGACCGTCTTGGAGGTGGGTGGAGGAGGACCGTCTTGGAGGGGGGTGGAGGAGGACCGTCTTGGAGGTGGGTGGAGGAGGACCGTCTTGGAGGTGGGTGGAGGAGGACCGTCTTGGAGGTGGGTGGAGGAGAACCGTCTTGGAGGGGGGTGGAGGAGGACCGTCTTGGAGGTGGGTGGAGGAGGACCGTCTTGGAGGTGGGTGGAGGAGGACCGTCTTGGAGGTGGGTGGAGGAGGACCGTCTTGGAGGTGGGTGGAGGAGGACCGTCTTGGAGGGGGGTGGATGGACCATCTTGGAAGACTCTGGACCGTCTTGGTGGGGGGTGGAAGAGGACAGTCTTGGAGGTGGGTGGAGGAGGACCGTCTTGGAGGTGGGTGGAGGAGGACCGTCTTGGAGGGGGTGGAGGAGGACCGTCTTGGAGGTGGGTGGAGGAGGACCGTCTTGGAGGTGGGTGGAGGAGGACCGTCTTGGAGGTGGGTGGAGGAGGACCGTCTTGGAGGTGGGTGGAGGAGGACCGTCTTGGAGGTGGGTGGAGGAGGACCGTCTTGGAGGTGGTGGAGGAGGACCGTCTTGGAGGTGGGTGGAGGAGGACCGTCTTGGAGGGGGGTGGAGGAGGACCGTCTTGGAGGTGGATGGACCATCTTGGAAGACTCTGGACCGTCTTGGAGGTGGGTGGAGGAGGACCGTCTTGGAGGTGGTGGAGGAGGACCGTCTTGGAGGTGGTGGAGGAGGACCGTCTTGGAGGTGGGTGGAGGAGGACCGTCTTGGAGGGGGGTGGAGGAGGACCGTCTTGGAGGTGGATGGACCATCTTGGAAGACTCTGGACCGTCTTGGAGGGGGGTGGAGGAGGACCGTCTTGGAGGTGGGTGGAGGAGGACCGTCTTGGAGGTGGGTGGAGGAGGACCGTCTTGGAGGTGGGTGGAGGAGGACCGTCTTGGAGGTGGAGGGGGGTGGAGGAGGACCGTCTTGGAGGTGGGTGGAGGAGGACCGTCTTGGAGGTGGTGGAGGAGGACCGTCTTGTAGGTGGGTGGAGGAGGACCGTCTTGGAGGGGGGTGGAGGAGGACCGTCTTGGACCGTCTTGGGGGGGTGGAGGAGGACCGTCTTGGAGGTGGTGGAGGAGGACCGTCTTGGAGGTGGGTGGAGGAGGACCGTCTTGGAGGTGGGTGGAGGAGGACCGTCTTGGAGGGGGGTGGAGGAGGACCGTCTTGGAGGTGGTGGAGGAGGACCGTCTTGGAGGTGGGTGGAGGAGGACCGTCTTGGAGGTGGGTGGAGGAGGACCGTCTTGGAGGGGGGTGGAGGAGGACCGTCTTGGAGGTGGTGGAGGAGGACCGTCTTGGAGGTGGGTGGAGGAGGACCGTCTTGGAGGGGGGTGGAGGAGGACCGTCTTGGAGGTGGATGGACCATCTTGGAAGACTCTGGACCGTCTTGAGGGGCTGGTGGACTGTTATGGAGAGAGGGATGTGCTGAACCTGGGAACTAGACTTACACAAGACCACAACACATGTAGTAACATCAAGGATACTGCTGTCTCTAGAATAATATACAAAGCTCAGTATACTCTGTATACTCGAAGATACATGTTCACTATACGTATATATACTGCATATGTTACACACACACACGACTAGCAACTGAAATTCGACCAGTGTAACCACATATTGGTGAGTAGCCGAGTACTTACGTACGTACACACACACACACACACACACACACACACACACACACACACACACACACACACACACACACACGGGTGTGTGTACTCTCTATTGTGATAGGTTTGGTTCACACGGATGCGAGACATTTTAAGTGAAGAGCTAAACCCTTTTGGGTTACACAGCGCATGGAGTGATAGAGGATCGATCCTCCGTATGTTAAATGACAAAATAAACACTGTCATTCACTATACACCAGCTGTAATAATTACTATAATTAATAATCTCACTGAACAGGAAGGGGGGAGTGGGGTTCGAACCATGGCAAGTTCTTGAAGTGGCAAAGGTCATTGCGTTGTCCACTAACATTGTAATCTAAGAAGATTCATACAACCTGCTGTGTTTCTATACACTGGGAAGGTTAGTATGGGCCTCGCTGTGACCACAAATACAGGATCTTACAGACAAAAATGCTCTTTTACACTCTTCCTTACACCTAAGTCTCTAAATCCTTAAGTTATCATCTTCCTGTCACGAATTTATTTAATTCTAAAATTCCAAACTCTAGCTCTAACTCCAGTCCCTTTCAAGTCATTGTAAACGGATTTGAAGGGACCTGAGGCAGAGCTTGACACAGCCAGCCAGGATGATATGAGATTCTTTTGTAACCTTTGCCACCATACCCACCCTCCTGCCTGATGTGCAGGACCGTACATAGTTGTAGTGAGAGTGGTGACCCACGCTACCCTTCCTCCTCCCTAGTGTATACTTTATTATCGTTATTAAGGTAAGAGTTAAACCTGAAAGGGTCATTAGTGTATGCTTAGTTGTGGTGAACCATGATTAACCTTTCTACTGTAGAGTGTTGCTTCACTTCCTGGAACAGCAACAGTAAGAAGCATTTAACGAACGTGTTTGTTTCTCTAGTAGACGACTCTGTCAGCTTGTGCTTGTTTCTCTTATAAACAACTATGTCAGCTTTGTTTCTCTTACAGACGACTGTGTCAACTTGTGTTTGTTTCTCTTACAGACGACCATGTCAGCGGTGGTGTTCAGTTCTGGGGAGCAGCACATCCTGGCGGCTGCAGCGGTGGTGTGCGGGGTGATGGCGGCGTTGCTGGTGGCCGCCACGGTACTCTACTTCCTCAGGAGACATGCAAAGTCTAAGGCCAAGCTTCAGGGACTCACAGCTCACGACACCGAAGCTTCCAAGGACTATCAGGTAACCTGTTCCTGCTCTCTCTCGTTCTCTTTCTCCCTCCACTAGGTAAGCTTCATACCTAATTAGGCCTTCAGGTAAGGGCCTCACCTAATTAGACATCAGGTAAGGCCCTCACTTAATGAGACATCAGGTAAGGTACTTACTTAAATGAAGGATTTGTCAATTAAGATCTTAATAAGCGAGAAGCCTGTGAAGAGTAGATGGTAAGACCGGAACCAGGCGGAAACCCTCCTCAATTACCAGGCTCATCACAAAGAACCCTGAGCTAACTGGCCCCGAACACCTTTAAGGATCACCATTAGGCGAAGGTAACAGGCGCAGCTGAGGTGCTGGGGTAATTGAGGTAAACACCTGGGAATCAGTAGGTACCTTTACCAACCATTTGTATGCACATATTACCATCAATGATCAGCCAGAAGAAACACATTACCAACAATCAGCCAGCAGACACACACAATCACCCAGCAGACACATTGCCAACAGTCAGCAGACACATCAACAATCAGCCAGCAGACACACACATTACCAATAATTACCCAGCAGATACACACATTACCAACAATCAACCAGGAGACACACACATTACCAACAATCAACCAGCAGACACACACATTACCAACAATCAACCAGCAGACGCACACATTACCAACAATCAACCAGCAGACACACACATTACCAACAATCAACCAGCAGACACAATTACCATCAACCAGCAGACACACACATTACCAACAATCACCCAGCAGACACAATTACCAACAATCAACCAGCAGACACACACATTACCAACAATCAACCAGCAGACACACACATTACCAACAATCAACCAGCAGACACACACATTACCAACAATCAACCAGCAGACACACACATTACCAACAATCAACCAGCAGACACGCACATTACCAACAATCAACCAGCAGACACGCACATTACCAACAATTACCCAGCAGATACACACATTACCAACAATCAACCAGGAGACACACACATTACCAACAGTCAACCAGCAGACACACACATTACCAACAATCAACCAGCAGACACACACATTACCAACTATCAACCAGCAGACACACACATTACCAACTATCAACCAGCAGACACACACATTACCAACAATCAACCAGCAGACACACACATTACCAACAATCAACCAGCAGACACACACATTACCAACAATCAACCAGCAGACACGCACATTACCAACAATCAGCCAGCAGACACACACATTACCAATAATCAACCAGCAGACACATACATTACCAACAATCACCCAGCAGACACAATTACCATCAACCAGCAGACACACACATTACCAACAATCACCCAGCATACACAATTACCAACAATCAACCAGCAGACACACACATTACCAACAATCAACCAGCAGACACACACATTACCAACAATCAACCAGCAGACACACATTACCAACAATCAACCAGCAGACACACACATTACCAACAATCAACCAGCAGACACACACATTACCAAAAATCAACCAGCAGACACACACATTACCAAAAATCAACCAGCAGACACACACATTACCAAAAATCAACCAGCAGACACACACATTACCAAAAATCAACCAGCAGACACATTACCAACAATCAACCAGCAGACACACACATTACCAACAATCAACCAGCAGACACGCACATTACCAACAATCAGGTAGCAGACACACACATTACCAACAATCAACCAGCAGACACACATTACCAGCAATCAACCAGCAGACACACACATTACCAGCAATCAACCAGCAGACACACACATTACCAGCAATCAACCAGCAGACACGCACATTACCAACAATCAGCCAGCAGACACACACAATCAGCAGGCACATTAACTAGAAACAATCAGTTTGAGAACTTGTAAGAGTGATTGCTGGTCTTAGAGTTGACGTGAGGTTGTTGACGGTCCTCGCTCTGCCTCCCTCTCTCTCTCTCTCTCTCTCTCTCTCTCTCTCTCTCTCTCTCTCTCTCTCTCTCTCTCTCTCTCTCTCTCTCTCTCTCTCCACTCTTATGTCTTCCAATCCCATCTCTGTTTATTTTTATTTTACATCTATAGAACCTCCAGACGTACCACAGCCTCCAGACATACCACAGCCTCCAGACATACCACAACCTCCACACGGACCACATCGTCCAGACAGACCACAGCCTCCAGACGTACCACAGCCTCCACGCAGACGACATCGTCCAGACAGACCACAGCCTGAAGACGGACCACATCGCCCAGAAAGACCATAACCTCCAGACAGACCATAACCTCCAGACAGACCATAACCTCCAGACAGACCATAACCTCCAGACAGACCACAGCCTTCAGATAGACCATAACCTCCAGACAGACCATAACCTCCAGACAGACCACAGCCTCCAGATATACCATAACCTCCAGACAGACCACAGCCTCCAGACAGACCACAGCCTCCAGATAGACCATAACCTCCAGACAGACCACAGCCTCCAGATAGACCACATCCTCCAGATAGACCACATCCTCCAAATAGACCATAACCTCCAGACAGACCATAACCTCCAGACAGACCATAACCTCCAGACAGACCATAACCTCAGATAAATCGTAACATCCAGACAGACCACAGCCTCCAGATAGACCACATCCTCCAGATAGACCACAGCCTCCAGACAGACCACATCCTCCAGATAGACCACAGCCTCCAGACAGACCACAGCCTCCAGACAGACCACATCCTCCAGATAAACCATAACCTCCAGACAGACCACATCCTCCAGATAGACCATAACCTCCAGACGACAGCCTCAAGACACCTAACCTAGTATCCTACATGTATCTAACATGGTAACAGGCATACATGCCGTTCAGTATTCGTCGCCCATGTATCCCAGTATCCAGCACCCATGTATCCCAGTATCCAGCACCCATGCATTCCAGTATCTGACATCTGTGTATCTCGGTATTCAGCAGCCATGTATCCCAGTATCCAGCTCCATGTATCCCAGTCTCCGACATCTATGTATCCCAGTATCCAGAAGTCATGTACCCAGTATCCAGCAGGAATGTATCCCAGTATCCAGCAGTCATGTATCCCGGTATCCAGCAGTCATGTATCCCGGTATCCAGCAGCCATATATCCCAGTATCCAGAAGCCATGTATTCCAGTATCCAGAAGTCATGTATCCCAGTATCCAGAAGTCATGTATCCCAGTATCCAGCAGCCATGTATCCCGGTATCCAGCAGCCATGTATCCCAGTCTTCGACATCTATGTATCCCAGTATCCAGCAGCCATGTATCCCAGTATCTAGCAGTCATGTATCCCAGTATCCAGCAGCCATGTATCCCAGTATCCAGCAGCCATGTATCCCAGTATCCAGCAGTCATGTAACCCAGTATCCAGCAGCCATGCATCCCAGTATCCAACAGCCATGTATCCCAGTATCCAGCCATGTATCCCAGTATCCAGCAGTCATGTATCCCAGTATCCAGCAGCCATGTATCCCAGTACCCAGCAGTCATGTATCCCATCCAGCAGTATCCTAGTATCCAGTATCCCAGTATCCAGCAGCCTTGTATCCCAGTATCCAGCAGCCATGTATCCCAGTATCCAGCAGCCATGTATCCCAGTATCCAGCAGCCATGTATCCCAGTATCCAGCAGCCATGTATCCCAGTATCCAGCAGCCTTGTATCCCAGTATCCAGCAGCAGCATGTATCCCAGTATCCAGCAGTCATGTATCCCAGTATCAGCAGTATGTATCCCAGTATGCATGTATCCCAGTATCCAGCAGTCATGTATCCCATGTATCCAGCAGCCATGTATCCCAGTATCCAGCAGCCTTCCCAGTATCCAGCAGCCAGTATCCAGTATCCAGCCATGTATCCCAGTATCCAGCAGCCATGTATCCCAGTATCCAGCAGCCATGTATCCCAGTATCCAGCAGCCATGTATCCCAGTATCCAGCAGCCTTGTATCCCAGTATCCAGCAGTCATGTATCCCAGTATCCAGCAGCCATGTATCCCAGTATCCAGCAGTCATGTATCCCAGTATCCAGCAGCCATGTATCCCAGTATCCAGCAGCCATGTATCCCAGTATCCAGCAGTCATGTATCCCAGTATCCAGCAGCCATGTATCCCAGTATCCAGCCATGTATCCCAGTATCCAGCAGCCATGTATCCCAGTATCCAGCAGCCATGTATCCCAGTATCCAGCCATGTATCCCAGTATCCAGCAGCCATGTATCCCAGTATCCAGCAGTCATGTATCCCAGTATCCAGCAGTCATGTATCCCATTATCCAGCAGCCATGTATCCCAGTATCCAGCAGTCATGTATCCCAGTATCCAGCAGCCATGTATCCCAGTATCCAGCAGTCATGTATCCCAGTATCCATCAGCCATGTATCCCAGTATCCAGCAGCCATGTATCCCAGTATCCAGCAGCCATGTATCCCAGTATCCAGCAGCCATGTATCCCAGTATCCAGCAGTCATGTATCCCAGTATCCAGCAGCCATGTATCCCAGTATCCAGCCATGTATCCCAGTATCCAGCAGTCATGTATCCCAGTATCCAGCCATGTATCCCAGTATCCAGCAGCCATGTATCCCAGTATCCAGCAGTCATGTATCCCAGTATCCAGCAGCCATGTATCCCAGTATCCAGCAGTCATGTATCCCAGTATCCAGCAGCCATGTATCCCAGTATCCAGCAGTCATGTATCCCAGTATCCAGCAGCCATGTATCCCAGTATCCAGCCATGTATCCCAGTATCCAGCAGCCATGTATCCCAGTATCCAGCCATGTATCCCAGTATCCAGCAGCCATGTATCCCAGTATCCAGCAGCCTTGTATCCCAGTATCCAGCAGTCATGTATCCCAGTATCCAGCAGCCATGTATCCCAGTATCCAGTCATGTATCCCAGTATCCAGCAGCCATGTATCCCAGTATCCAGCAGTCATGTATCCCAGTATCCAGCAGCCATGCATCCCAGTATCCAACAGCCATGTATCCCAGTATCCAGCCATGTATCCCAGTATCCAGCAGCCATGTATCCCAGTATCCAGCAGTCATGTATCCCAGTATACAGCAGCCATGTATCCCAGTATCCAGCAGCCATGTATCCCAGTATCCAGCAGCCATGTATCCCAGTATCCAGCAGCCATGTATCCCAGTATCCAGCCATGTATCTCAGTATCCAGCAGCCATGTATCCCAGTATCCAGCAGCCATGTATCCCAGTATCCAGCCATGTATCCCAGTATCCAGCAGCCATGTATCCCAGTATCCAGCAGCCATGTATCCCAGTATCCAGCAGCCATGTATCCCAGTATCCAGCAGCCATGTATCCCAGTATCCAGCCATGTATCCCAGTATCCAGCAGCCATGTATCCCAGTATCCAGCAGCCATGTATCCCAGTATCCAGCCATGTATCCCAGTATCCAGCAGCCATGTATCCCAGTATCCAGCAGCCATGTATCCCAGTATCCAGCAGCCATGTATCCCAGTATCCAGCCATGTATCCCAGTGTCCAGCAGCCATGTATCCCAGTGTCCAGCAGCCATGTATCCCAGTATCCAGCAGCCATGTATCCCAGTATCCAGCAGCCATGTATCCCAGTATCCAGCAGTCACGTATCCCAGTATCCAGCAGCCATGTATCCCAGTATCCAGCAGTCATGTATCCCAGTATCCAGCAGCCATGTATCCCAGTATCCAGCAGCCATGTATCCCAGTATCCAGCAGCCATGTATCCCAGTATCCAGCAGCCATGTATCCCAGTATCCAGCAGCCATGTATCCCAGTATCCAGCAGCCATGTATCCCAGTATCCAGCAGCCATGTATCCCAGTATCCAGCAGCCATGTATCCCAGTATCCAGCAGCCATGTATCCCAGTATCCAGCCATGTATCCCAGTATCCAGCAGCCATGTATCCCAGTATCCAGCAGCCATGTATCCCAGTATCCAGCAGCCATGTATCCCAGTATCCAGCAGCCATGTATCCCAGTATCCAGCAGCCATGTATCCCAGTATCCAGCCATGTATCCCAGTATCCAGCAGCCATGTATCCCAGTATCCAGCAGCCATGTATCCCAGTATCCAGCAGCCATGTATCCCAGTATCCAGCAGCCATGTATCCCAGTATCCAGCAGTCATGTATCCCAGTATCCAGCAGCCATGTATCCCAGTATCCAGCAGTCATGTATCCCAGTATCCAGCAGCCATGTATCCCAGTATCCAGCTATGTATCCCAGTGTCCAGCAGCCATGTATCCCAGTGTCCAGCAGCCATGTATCCCAGTGTCCAGCAGCCATGTATCCCAGTATCCAGCAGCCATGTATCCCAGTATCCAGCCATGTATCCCAGTATCCAGCAGCCATGTATCCCAGTATCCAGCAGCCATGTATCCCAGTATCCAGCAGCCATGTATCCCAGTATCCAGCAGCCATGTATCCCAGTATCCAGCAGCCATGTATCCCAGTATCCAGCAGCCATGTATCCCAGTATCCAGCAGCCATGTATCCCAGTATCCAGCAGCCATGTATCCCAGTATCCAGCAGCCATGTATCCCAGTATCCAGCAGCCATGTATCCCAGTATCCAGCCATGTATCCCAGTATCCAGCAGCCATGTATCCCAGTATCCAGCAGCCATGTATCCCAGTATCCAGCAGCCATGTATCCCAGTATCCAGCAGCCATGTATCCCAGTATCCAGCAGCCATGTATCCCAGTATCCAGCAGCCATGTATCCCAGTATCCAGCAGCCATGTATCCCAGTATCCAGCAGCCATGTATCCCAGTATCCAGCAGCCATGTATCCCAGTATCCAGCAGCCATGTATCCCAGTATCCAGCAGCCATGTATCCCAGTATCCAGCAGCCATGTATCCCAGTATCCAGCAGCCATGTATCCCAGTATCCAGCAGCCATGTATCCCAGTATCCAGCAGCCATGTATCCCAGTATCCAGCAGCCATGTATCCCAGTATCCAGCAGCCATGTATCCCAGTATCCAGCAGCCATGTATCCCAGTATCCAGCAGCCATGTATCCCAGTATCCAGCAGCCATGTATCCCAGTATCCAGCAGCCATGTATCCCAGTATCCAGCAGCCATGTATCCCAGTATCCAGCAGCCATGTATCCCAGTATCCAGCAGCCATGTATCCCAGTATCCAGCAGCCATGTATCCCAGTATCCAGCCATGTATCCCAGTATCCAGCCATGTATCCCAGTATCCAGCCATGTATCCCAGTATCCAGCAGCCATGTATCCCAGTATCCAGCAGCCATGTATCCCAGTATCCAGCAGCCATGTATCCCAGTATCCAGCAGCCATGTATCCCAGTATCCAGCAGCCATGTATCCCAGTATCCAGCAGCCATGTATCCCAGTATCCAGCAGCCATGTATCCCAGTATCCAGCAGCCTTGTATCCCAGTATCCAGCAGCCATGTATCCCAGTATCCAGCAGCCATGTATCCCAGTATCCAGCAGCCATGTATCCCAGTATCCAGCAGCCATGTATCCCAGTATCCAGCAGCCATGTATCCCAGTATCCAGCAGCCATGTATCCCAGTATCCAGCAGCCATGTATCCCAGTATCCAGCAGCCATGTATCCCAGTATCCAGCAGCCATGTATCCCAGTATCCAGCAGCCATGTATCCCAGTATCCAGCAGTCATGTATCCCAGTATCCAGCAGCCATGTATCCCAGTATCCAGCAGCCATGTATCCCAGTATCCAGCAGCCATGTATCCCAGTATCCAGCAGCCATGTATCCCAGTATCCAGCAGCCATGTATCCCAGTATCCAGCAGCCATGTATCCCAGTATCCAGCAGCCATGTATCCCAGTATCCAGCAGCCATGTATCCCAGTATCCAGCAGCCATGTATCCCAGTATCCAGCAGCCATGTATCCCAGTATCCAGCAGCCATGTATCCCAGTATCCAGCAGCCATGTATCCCAGTATCCAGCAGCCATGTATCCCAGTATCCAGCAGCCATGTATCCCAGTATCCAGCAGCCATGTATCCCAGTATCCAGCAGCCATGTATCCCAGTATCCAGCAGCCATGTATCCCAGTATCCAGCAGCCATGTATCCCAGTATCCAGCAGCCATGTATCCCAGTATCCAGCAGCCATGTATCCCAGTATCCAGCAGCCATGTATCCCAGTATCCAGCAGCCATGTATCCCAGTATCCAGCAGCCATGTATCCCAGTATCCAGCAGCCATGTATCCCAGTATCCAGCAGCCATGTATCCCAGTATCCAGCAGCCATGTATCCCAGTTCTTGCTGGTATTTACTGTGTTTTTTTTGGGTTTAATTAATCTGAATCTTTCAGATATATCAGAAAATTTGGGATAAATGTGTTATTGATGAGTTTCCTAAGTGTGTGGTGACCACTGTACGCTGATACAGTGTGTTGTTGGTGCTGTGTAGTGGTGCTGTGTGGTGACCACTGTACGCTGATACAGTGTGTTGTTGGTGCTATGTAGTGGTGGTGTGTAGTGGTGCTGTGTGGTGGTGGTGTTGTGTAGTGGTGCTGTGTGGTGGTGGTGCTGTGTAGTGGTGGTGCTGTGTGGTGGTGCTGTGTGGTGGTGCTGTGTGGTGGTGGTGTTGTGTAGTGGTGGTGCTGTGTGGTGGTGGTGCTGTGTAGTGGTGGTGCTGTGTGGTGGTGCTGTGTGGTGGTGGTGTTGTGTAGTGGTGGTGTTGTGTAGTGGTGGTGCTGTGTAGTGGTGGTGCTGTGTAGTGGTGGTGCTGTGTAGTGGTGGTACTGTAGTGGTGGTGCTGTGTAGTGGTGGTGCTGTGTAGTGGTGGTGCTGTGTGGTGGTGGTGCTGTGTAGTGGTGGTGCTGTGTAGTGGTGGTGCTGTGTAGTGGTGGTGCTGTGTAGTGGTGGTACTGTAGTGGTGGTGCTGTGTAGTGGTGGTACTGTAGTGGTGGTGCTGTGTAGTGGTGGTGCTGTGTAGTGGTGGTACTGTAGTGGTGGTGCTGTGTAGTGGTGGTACTGTAGTGGTGGTGCTGTGTGGTGGTGGTGCTATGTAGTGGTGGTGCTGTGTAGTGCTGCTGTGTGGTGGTGGTGCTGTGTGGTGGTGGTGCTGTGTAGTGGTGGTACTGTGTAGTGGTGGTGCTGTGTAGTGGTGGTACTGTGTAGTGGTGGTACTGTAGTGGTGGTGCTGTGTAGTGGTGCTGTGTGGTGGTGGTGCTATGTAGTGGTGGTGCTGTGTAGTGGTGGTACTGTAGTGGTGGTGCTGTGTAGTGGTGCTGTGTGGTGGTGGTGCTGTGTAGTGGTGGTACTGTAGTGGTGGTGCTGTGTAGTGGTGGTACTGTAGTGGTGGTACTGTAGTGGTGGTGCTGTGTAGTGGTGGTGCTGTGTAGTGGTGGTACTGTGTAGTGGTGGTACTGTGTAGTGGTGGTACTGTGTAGTGGTGGTACTGTAGTGGTGGTGCTGTGTAGTGGTGGTACTGTAGTGGTGGTGCTGTGTAGTGGTGGTGCTGTGTAGTGGTGGTGCTGTGTAGTGGTGGTGCTGTGTAGTGGTGGTACTGTAGTGGTGGTACTGTAGTGGTGGTACTGTAGTGGTGCTGTGTAGTGGTGGTGCTGTGTAGTGGTGGTACTGTAGTGGTGGTACTGTAGTGGTGGTGCTGTGTAGTGGTGGTGCTGTGTAGTGGTGGTGCTGTGTAGTGGTGGTACTGTAGTGGTGGTACTGTAGTGGTGGTACTGTAGTGGTGGTACTGTAGTGGTGGTACTGTAGTGGTGGTACTGTAGTGGTGGTACTAACCCTTGCGGAACCCCACTTGTCACACTTCTCTGACGCCTCTTCCCACACATTACATTATTTTCTTCCTGTTTATTATTCCTTTATCCACTGATCCACTTGATCCCGGTTATTCCTGCCTGCTCCTGTAGCTCTTATTCCAGTCTCTTCTGTGGTACAGTATCGAATGCCTTCTTATAGTCCAAAAATATACAGTTGATCCATCCCTCTCTCTCGTGTCTGACTTTCCTTACCTTGCCATAGAGCTTCGACAGATTTATCATCCCCAGAACTGTATTGGCTGTTGTTTAAGAATCCACTCCTTTCCAAGTGCTCCACTACTCTTCCCCTGATAACCTCCATAACTTTACATACTCTGCATGTCAGTGATAGTCTCCTGGAGTTCAGTGCCATCTGTATATCCACCTTTTTTAAATATCACGACTATACTCACTGTTTTCTAGACCTCTGCCGGCTGCCTTGTTTCACTGACTTGTTGAAGATAGCAGCCAGTGGTTCACACTGTTCCTCAGCTCCTTCTCTCAAAACCCTCGGAGAGATGTCTGGACCCATTGTCTTCGAGGTATCAAGCTGAGTTATTAGTTGCAGCACTTCTTCTCCCGTTGTGTGTATTGTGTCTAGTACTCGTTCTGGTACACTCTGACTCTGGCAGTGTTCCTACTTCCGCTGAGCATACTTCCCCAAGACATCTTTTCAGCTCCTTGCAGATTTCTTGGTTATTCTAGTATCATTCTTCCTTCAGCCTTATTATCGATCCTTCACAGATGTCTTCTGTCTGATGTGATTGTATAGCAACTCTGGCTCAGATATGGCGTTAGGTGTTATATTATTCTCATATTGTCGTTCAGTCCATCTTACCAATGTGTATTTAGTTCTGGTTCTTCTGCTCGCTTCCCTATTATCAGTATCTCTTCCACATATTTACGTCTTCAGCCTTTGTCTCCCTGCACCTCTGGGTACCATGGACTCACACTGTTCTCACCTGTACATCTTCTGGGTACCATGGACTCACACTGTTCTCACATGTACATCTTCTGGGTACCATGGACTCACACTGTTCTTACCTGTACATCTTCTGGGTACCATGGACTCACACTGTTCTTACCTGTACATCTTCTGGGTACCATAGACTCACACTGTTCTTACCTGTACATCTTCTGGGTACCATGGACTCACACTGTTCTTACCTGTACATCTTCTGGGTACCATGGACTCACACTGTTCTTACCTGTACATCTTCTGGGTACCATGGACTCACACTGTTCTTACCTGTACATCTTCTGGGTACCATAGACTCACACTGTTCTTACCTGTACATCTTCTGGGTACCATGGACTCACACTGTTCTCACCTGTACATCTTCTGGGTACCATGGACTCACACTGTTCTCACCTGTACATCTTCTGGGTACCATGGACTCACACTGTTCTTACCTGTACATCTTCTGGGTACCATAGACTCACACTGTTCTTACCTGTACATCTTCTGGGTACCATGGACTCACACTGTTCTCACCTGTACATCTTCTGGGTACCATGGACTCACACTGTTCTTACCTGTACATCTTCTGGGTACCATGGACTCACACTGTTCTTACCTGTACATCTTCTGGGTACCATGGACTCACACTGTTCTTACCTGTACATCTTCTGGGTACCATAGACTCACACTGTTCTTACCTGTACATCTTCTGGGTACCATGGACTCACACTGTTCTTACCTGTACATCTTCTGGGTACCATAGACTCACACTGTTCTTACCTGTACATCTTCTGGGTACCATGGACTCACACTGTTCTTACCTGTACATCTTCTGGGTACCATGGACTCACACTGTTCTTACCTGTACATCTTCTGGGTACCATAGACTCACACTGTTCTTACCTGTACATCTTCTGGGTACCATGGACTCACACTGTTCTTACCTGTACATCTTCTGGGTACCATAGACTCACACTGTTCTTACCTGTACATCTTCTGGGTACCATGGACTCACACTGTTCTTACCTGTACATCTTCTGGGTACCATGGACTCACACTGTTCTTACCTGTACATCTTCTGGGTACCATAGACTCACACTGTTCTTACCTGTACATCTTCTGGGTACCATGGACTCACACTGTTCTTACCTGTACATCTTCTGGGTAACATGGACTCACACTGTTCTTACCTGTACATCTTCTGGGTACCATGGACTCACACTGTTCTTACCTGTACATCTTCTGGGTAACATGGACTCACACTGTTCTTACCTGTACATCTTCTGTTTACAATGGACTCACACTGTTCTTACCTGTACATCTTCTGGGTACCATGGACTCACACTGTTCTTACCTGTACATCTTCTGGGTACCATAGACTCACACTGTTCTTACCTGTACATCTTCTGGGTACCATGGACTCTCACTGTTCTTACCTGTACATCTTCTGGGTACCATGGACTCACACTGTTCTTACCTGTACATCTTCTGGGTACCATAGACTCACACTGTTCTTACCTGTACATCTTCTGGGTACCATGGACTCACACTGTTCTTACCTGTACATCTTCTGGGTACCATAGACTCACACTGTTCTTACCTGTACATCTTCTGGGTACCATGGACTCACACTGTTCTCACCTGTACATCTTCTGGGTATGAATTTTTCCTCTGTCTCCCGGGACTTTCCAGGTACATTCACAATCATTTTGTTCACTGTCCCTCCATCTAGCGTCCTTTCCATGGAACTCCACTTAGCAGTTGTCTCATGCCTGCATGGTACCTTCTTTTGAAATCAGGTTTTTCCCTTTGTAATTTGTTTCTCTCCATGTTCACCTCCACAACATATTCAAACCTCAGTACTTCGTAATTGCTAGCACCGAGGGGATGACAGGACACTTATATTCAATGTTCCCTACCTCAGCCATTTAAAGTGAATACAAAGTCCAGCCTTACTGATTCGTTACCTCCTCTTCCTCTCTCCCTCCTTCTTTCCCTCCTTCCTTGAGTCCCTGACATACCGACTTAGGTTTTTTCATCGCTACCACCAACAATTTAGCTCTCCACGTCCCTAGTTATCCTTGTATCTACTGATTCTCTCAATCTGTTTTCTTTTGATCGAAATCTCCCCATGATCAAGATCTTTTGTATTGTCTGTGTGCACTTTTCTAGCCACTTTCACTTGTGTCCACCATCGCCCTGCTGTTGTCATGTTACTGTGTTGGTCTGCTATTTAGTAGTGGGTTGTATATCACTATCACCACCCTGGGTTCCTCAGTTTCCAGTCTCTCTTATGTAGTGATTTGACTCCCCACCGCCACCCTCCGTTTATTTCACTCTTCTCAGAAACCCACTGGTTCCTGGTGTGGTGGTGTTATGGGGCTACTAGATGACCACAGGAACTACCAAATGACTCCTAGGAAAACCCAAGTGACCCTGGGAACTACCAGGTGACTCGGGCAACTATCAGATAACCCTAGAAACTACCAGGTTACCCCTAGCAACTACCAAGTGACTCCTGGGAACCTATCGCTCGAAGGAAGAAAGAAAACAATAGGGAAAGGTGAAGGGTAGTATAAAATGTCTGGTCCTCCTGGTGCTTAGTGATACCCGGAGTCGGTCCGTAATTCATTAGGACGAGCCAAGTCACTTGTCGAAGGAACACGACCCCGGCTTCATTTACCAGCGTTAAAGAACCAGCTGCCTAGTTTAATCACGACACCGCCACTTTTACACCCACTGCCACAGAGGGATTACGGAAGGGAATGAGGAAGGAAGGATGGAAACCAAGGGAGAGAGGAAGAAAAAGGAAAAGGAGGGAGGATGTAGGGAGGAAATGAGGGGAGAAGAGATGGAGTTAGGGGACGTAGGAAGGTAACAGTATAGAAGGCCAGAGAAGGAAGATAGGGCACGAAGGAGAGCGATGACAGAGGAGAGAAAGAGAGGGAAGGGGAGGTGGAGGTATTTTTTAAAATTGGATACATCTGCAGTGTGCTGGTATCTTTTTCTGTATGATAATTAAACAGTGGGAACAAAAGCTAGCTATGTTACCCTGTCACATTCTATCACGCAGGATGAGGCTCGTGCAAGGTGTTGCAGTCAACCTGAGCTTGGAGACTCCAGTGGTACAATGAGGATACTGTCAAGCATTCCAGGAAAGGCTCATAAGCTACAGCAGCTTCAGAGGTTTACTTCCAGCATAACTGGAGTTACTATTACTTGGGAACCGCCATCTCTCAGGATGGTCTGTTATGTACACAATAGATGTGGAATGTTTATGAAGCTAGCGCCACCATCAGAGAGCGGGGGCAAGAAAAACTACGTACAGGAGACAGAGAAAAGAAAAGGGGGGTTGGGTTAGGTAAGATTTGTCAGGAAACAGGACGAGTGTTTCTTGGCGCGGGTCTAAGTCATATGATGACCAGGAGCTGGAGCCTTTGGTCATCTGACCGAGGCCTTCCGCTGGCATACCACTCCACCCCTTTAAAAAATAGATTTTATATTTAAAGTAAAAAAGTGATAAGAGTATAGTGAAGCAGTAGTGCTGTTATAGTGAAGCAGTAGTGCTGGTATTGTGAAGCAGTAGTGCTGGTATAGTGAAGCAGTAGTGCTGGTATAGTGAAGCAGTAGTGCTGGTATAGTGAAGCAATAGTGCTGGTATAGTGAAGCAGTAGTGCTGGTATAGTGAAGCAGTAGTGCTGGTATAGTGAAGCAATAGTGCTGGTATAGTGAAGCAGTAGTGCTGGTATAGTGAAGCAATAGTGCTGGTATAGTGAAGCAATAGTGCTGGTATTGTGAAGCAATAGTGCTGGTATTGTGAAGCAATAGTGCTGGTATAGTGAAGCAATAGTGCTGGTATAGTGAAGCAGTAGTGCTGGTATAGTGAAGCAGTAGTGCTGGTATAGTGAAGCAATAGTGCTGGTATAGTGAAGCAGTAGTGAAGCAGTAGTGCTGGTATAGTGAAGCAATAGTGCTGGTATTGTGAAATAGTGCTGGTATAGTGAAGCAATAGTGCTGGTATAGTAGTGCTGGTATAGTGAAGCAATAGTGCTGGTATAGTGAAGCAATAGTGCTGGTATAGTGAAGCAGTAGTGCTGGTATAGTGAAGCAATAGTGCTGGTATAGTGAAGCAGTAGTGCTGGTATAGTGAAGCAGTAGTGCTGGTATAGTGAAGCAGTAGTGCTGGTATAGTGAAGCAGTAGTGCTGGTATAGTGAAGCAGTAGTGCTGGTATAGTGAAGCAGTAGTGCTGGTATAGTGAAGCAGTAGTGCTGGTATAGTGAAGCAATAGTGCTGGTATAGTGAAGCAATAGTGCTGGTATAGTGAAGCAGTAGTGCTGGTATAGTGAAGCAGTAGTGCTGGTATAGTGAAGCAATAGTGCTGGTATAGTGAAGCAGTAGTGCTGGTATAGTGAAGCAGTAGTGCTGGTATAGTGAAGCAATAGTGCTGGTATAGTGAAGCAGTAGTGCTGGTATAGTGAAGCAGTAGTGCTGGTATAGTGAAGCAATAGTGCTGGTATAGTGAAGCAGTAGTGCTGGTATAGTGAAGCAGTAGTGCTGGTATAGTGAAGCAGTAGTGCTGGTATAGTGAAGCAGTAGTGCTGGTATAGTGAAGCAGTAGTGCTGGTATAGTGAAGCAGTAGTGCTGGTATAGTGAAGCAGTAGTGCTGGTATAGTAAAGCAGTAGTGCTGGTATGCTGTGAAGCTGGTATAGTGAAGTAGTGCTGGTATAGTGAAGTAGTAGTGCTGGTATAGTGAAGCAGTAGTGCTGGTATAGTGAAGCAGTAGTGCTGGTATAGTGAAGCAGTAGTGCTGGTATAGTGAAGCAGTGCTGGTATAGTGAAGCAGTGCTGGTATAGTGAAGTAGTAGTGCTGGTATAGTGAAGTAGTGCTGGTATAGTGAAGCAGTAGTGCTGGTATTGTGAAGCAATAGTGCTGGTATAGTGAAGCAGTAGTGCTGGTATAGTGAAGCAGTAGTGCTGGTATAGTGAAGCAGTAGTGCTGGTATAGTGAAGCAATAGTGCTGGTATAGTGAAGCAGTAGTGCTGGTATAGTGAAGCAGTAGTGCTGGTATAGTGAAGCAGTAGTGCTGGTATAGTGAAGCAGTAGTGCTGGTATAGTGAAGCAGTAGTGCTGGTATAGTGAAGCAGTAGTGCTGGTATAGTGAAGCAGTAGTGCTGGTATAGTGAAGCAGTAGTGCTGGTAGAGTATAGTGAAGCAGTAGTGCTGGTATAGTGAAGCAGTATTGCTGGTATAGTGAAGTAGTGCTGGTATAGTGAAGCAGTAGTGCTGGTATAGTGAAGCAGTAGTGCTGGTATAGTGAAGTAGTAATGCTGGTGTTGTGAAGCAGTAGTGCTGGTATAGTGAAGCAGTAGTGCTGGCATAGTGAAGCAGTAGTGCTGGTATAGTGAAGCAGTAGTGCTGGTATAGTGAAGCAGTAGTGCTGGTATAGTGAAGCAGTAGTGCTGGTATAGTGAAGCAGTAGTGCTGGTATAGTGAAGCAGTAGTGCTGGTATAGTGAAGCAGTAGTGCTGGTATAGTGAAGCAGTAGTGCTGGTATAGTGAAGCAGTAGTGCTGGTATAGTGAAGCAGTAGTGCTGGTATAGTGAAGCAGTAGTGCTGGTATAGTGAAGCAGTAGTGCTGGTATAGTGAAGCAGTAGTGCTGGTATAGTGAAGCAGTAGTGCTGGTATAGTGAAGCAGTAGTGCTGGTATAGTGAAGCAGTAGTGCTGGTATAGTGAAGCAGTAGTGCTGGTATAGTGAAGCAGTAGTGCTGGTAGAGTATAGTGAAGCAGTAGTGCTGGTATAGTGAAGCAGTAGTGCTGGTATAGTGAAGCAGTAGTGCTGGTATAGTGAAGCAGTAGTGCTGGTATTGTGAAGCAGTAGTGCTGGTATAGTGAAGCAGTAGTGCTGGTATTGTGAAGCAGTAGTGCTGGTATAGTGAAGCAGTAGTGCTGGTATTGTGAAGCAGTAGTGCTGGTATAGTGAAGCAGTAGTGCTGGTATAGTGAAGCAGTAGTGCTGGTATAGTGAAGCAGTAGTGCTGGTATAGTGAAGCAGTAGTGCTGGTATTGTGAAGCAGTAGTGCTGGTATAGTGAAGCAGTAGTGCTGGTATTGTGAAGCAGTAGTGCTGGTATAGTGAAGCAGTGCTGGTATTGTGAAGCAGTAGTCCTGGTATTGTGAAGCAGTAGTGCTGGTATAGTAGTGCTGGTATAGTGAAGCAGTAGCAGTAGTGCTGGTATAGTGAAGCAGTAGTGCTGGTATTGTGAAGCAGTAGTGCTGGTATAGTGAAGCAGTAGTGCTGGTATAGTGAAGCAGTAGTGCTGGTATAGTGAAGCAGTAGTGCTGGTATAGTGAAGCAGTAGTGCTGGTATAGTGAAGCAGTAGTGCTGGTATAGTGAAGCAGTAGTGCTGGTATAGTGAAGCAGTAGTGCTGGTATAGTGAAGCAGTAGTGCTGGTATAGTGAAGCAGTAGTGCTGGTATAGTGAAGCAGTAGTGCTGGTATAGTGAAGCAGTAGTGCTGGTATAGTGAAGCAGTAGTGCTGTTATAGTGAAGCAGTAGTGCTGGTATAGTGAAGCAGTAGTGCTGGTATAGTGAAGCAATAGTGCTGGTATAGTGAAGCAGTAGTGCTGGTATAGTGAAGCAGTAGTGCTGGTGCTGGTATAGTGAAGCAGTAGTTCTGGTATAGTGATGCAGTAGTGCTGGTATAGTGAAGCAGTGCTGGTATAGTGAAGTAGTAGTGCTGGTATAGTGAAGCAGTAGTGCTGGTATAGTGAAGCAATAGTGCTGGTATAGTGAAGCAATAGTGCTGGTATAGTGAAGCAATAGTGCTGGTATAGTGAAGCAGTAGTGCTGGTATAGTGAAGCAGTAGTGCTGGTATAGTGAAGCAGTAGTGCTGGTATAGTGAAGCAGTAGTGCTGGTATAGTGAAGCAGTAGTGCTGGTATAGTGAAGCAGTAGTGCTGGTATAGTGAAGCAATAGTGCTGGTATAGTGAAGCAGTAGTGCTGGTATAGTGAAGCAGTAGTGCTGGTATAGTGAAGCAGTAGTGCTGGTATAGTGAAGCAGTAGTGCTGGTATAGTGAAGCAGTAGTGCTGGTATAGTGAAGCAGTAGTGCTGGTATAGTGAAGCAGTAGTGCTGGTATAGTGAAGCAGTAGTGCTGGTATAGTGAAGCAATAGTGCTGGTATAGTGAAGCAGTAGTGCTGGTATAGTGAAGCAATAGTGCTGGTATAGTGAAGCAGTAGTGCTGGTATAGTGAAGCAGTAGTGCTGGTATAGTGAAGCAGTAGTGCTGGTATAGTGAAGCAATAGTGCTGGTATAGTGAAGCAGTAGTGCTGGTATAGTGAAGCAGTAGTGCTGGTATAGTGAAGCAATAGTGCTGGTATAGTGAAGCAGTAGTGCTGGTATAGTGAAGCAGTAGTGCTGGTATAGTGAAGCAGTAATGCTGGTATAGTGAAGCAGTAGTGCTGGTATAGTGAAGCAGTAGTGCTGGTATAGTGAAGCAGTAGTGCTGGTATAGTGAAGCAGTAGTGCTGGTATAGTGAAGCAGTAGTGCTGGTATTGTGAAGCAGTAGTGCTGGTATAGTGAAGCAGTAGTGCTGGTATAGTGAAGCAGTAGTGCTGGTATAGTGAAGCAGTGCTGGTATAGTGAAGTAGTGCTGGTATAGTGAAGTAGTGCTGGTATAGTGAAGCAGTAGTGCTGGTATTGTGAAGCAGTAGTGCTGGTATAGTGAAGCAGTAGTGCTGGTATAGTGAAGTAGTAGTGCTGGTATATTGAAGCAGTAGTGCTGGTATAGTGAAGCAGTGCTGGTATAGTGAAGCAGTAGTGCTGGTATAGTGAAGCAGAAGTGCTGGTATAGTGAAGCAGTAGTGCTGGTATAGTGAAGCAGTAGTGCTGGTATAGTGAAGCAGTAGTGCTGGTATAGTGAAGCAGTAGCAGTAGTGCTGGTATAGTGAAGCAGTAGTGCTGGTATAGTGAAGCAGTAGTGCTGGTATAGTGAAGCAGTAGTGCTGGTATAGTGAAGCAGTAGTGCTGTTATAGTGAAGCAGTAGTGCTGGTATAGTGAAGCAGTAGTGCTTGTATAGTGAAGCAGTAGTGCTGGTATAGTGAAGCAGTAGTGCTGGTATAGTGAAGCAGTAGTGCTGGTATAGTGAAGCAGTAGTGCTGGTATAGTGAAGCAGTAGTGCTGGTATAGTGATGCAGTGGTGCTGGTGTAGTGAAGCAGTAGTGCTGGTATAGTGAAGCAATAGTGCTGTTATAGTGAAGCAGTAGCAGTAGTGCTGGTATAGTGAAGCAGTAGTGCTGGTATTGTGAAGCAGTAGTGCTGGTATAGTGAAGCAGTAGTGCTGGTATTGTGAAGCAGTAGTGCTGGTATAGTGAAGCAGTAGTGCTGGTATTGTGAAGCAGTAGTGCTGGTATTGTGAAGCAGTAGTGCTGGTATTGTGAAGCAGTAGTGCTGGTATAGTGAAGCAGTAGTGCTGGTATAGTGAAGCAGTAGTGCTGGTATTGTGTAGCTGTGGTATAGTGAAGCAGTAGTGCTGGTATTGTGAAGCAGTAGTGCTGGTAGCAGCTGGTATTGTGAAGCAGTAGTGCTGGTATAGTGAAGCAGTAGTGCTGGTATTGTGAAGCAGTAGTGCTGGTATAGTGAAGCAGTAGTGCTGGTATTGTGAAGCAGTAGTGCTGGTATTGTGAAGCAGTAGTGCTGGTAATGTGAAGCAGTAGTGCTGGTATTGTGAAGCAGTGCTGGTATTGTGAAGCAGTAGTGCTGGTATTGTGAAGCAGTAGTGCTGGTGTTGTGAAGCAGTGCTGGTATAGTGAAGCAGTAGTGCTGGTATTGTGAAGCAGTAGTGCTGGTATAGTGAAGCAGTAGTGCTGGTATTGTGAAGCAGTAGTCCTGGTATAGTGAAGCAGTAGTGCTGGTATAGTGAAGCAATAGTGCTGTTATAGTGAAGCAGTAGCAGTAGTGCTGGTATAGTGAAGCAGTAGTGCTGGTATAGTGAAGCAGTAGTGCTGGTATAGTGAAGCAGTAGCAGTAGTGCTGGTATAGTGAAGCAGTAGTGCTGGTATAGTGAAGCAGTAGTGCTGGTATAGTGAAGCAGTAGTGCTGTTATAGTGAAGCAGTAGTGCTGGTATAGTGAAGCAGTAGTGCTGTTATGGTGAAGCAGTAGTGCTGGTATAGTGAAGCAGTAGTGCTGGTATAGTGAATCAGTAGTGCTGGTATAGTGAAGCAGTAGTGCTGGTATAGTGAAGCTGTAGTGCTGGTATTGTGAAGCAGTAGTGCTGTTATAGTGAAGCAGTAGTGCTGGTATAGTGAAGCAGTAGTGCTGGTATAGTAAAGCAGTTCTGGTATAGTGAAGCAGTTCTGGTATAGTGAAGCAGTAGTGCTGTTATGGTGAAGCAGCAGTGCTGGTATAGTGAAGCAGTAGTACTGGTATAGTGAAGCAGTAGTGCTGGTATAGTGAAGCAGTAGTGCTGTTATGGTGAAGCAGTAGTGCTGGTATAGTGAAGCAATAGTGCTGTTATAGTGAAGCAGTAGTGCTGGTATAGTGAAGCAGTAGTGCTGGTATAGTGAAGCAGTAGTGCTGTTATGGTGAAGCAGTAGTGCTGGTATAGTGAAGCAATAGTGCTGTTATAGTGAAGCAGTAGTGCTGGTATAGTGAAGCAGTAGTGCTGGTATAGTGAAGCAGTAGTGCTGGTATAGTGAAGCAGTAGTGCTGGTATAGTGAAGCAGTAGTGCTGGTATAGTGAAGCAGTACTGCTGGTATAGTGAAGCAATAGTGCTGTTATAGTGAAGCAGTAGTGCTGTTATGGTGAAGCAGTAGTGCTGGTATAGTGAAGCAATAGTGCTGGTATATTGAAGCAGTAGTGCTGGTATAGTGAAGCAGTAGTGCTGGTATAGTGAAGCAGTACTGCTGGTATAGTGAAGCAGTGCTGGTATAGTGAAGCAGTGCTGGTATAGTGAAGTAGTAGTGCTGGTATAGTGAAGTAGTAGTGCTGGTATAGTGAAGCAGTAGTGCTGGTATAGTGAAGCAGTAGTGCTGGTATAGTGAAGTAGTAGTGCTGGTATAGTGAAGCAGTAGTGCTGGTATAGTGAAGTAGTAGTGCTGGTATAGTGAAGCAGTAGTGCTGGTATAGTGAAGCAATAGTGCTGTTATAGTGAAGCAGTAGTGCTGGTATATTGAAGCAGTAGTGCTGGTATAGTGAAGCTGTAGTGCTGGTATTGTGAAGCAGTAGTGCTGTTATAGTGAAGCAGTAGTGCTGGTATAGTGAAGCAGTAGTGCTGGTATAGTAAAGCAGTTCTGGTATAGTGAAGCAGTTCTGGTATAGTGAAGCAGTAGTGCTGGTATTGTGAAGCAGTAGTGCTGGTATAGTGAAGCAGTAGTGCTGGTGTAGTGAAGCAGTAGTGCTGGTATAGTGAAGCAGTAGTGCTGTTATAGTGAAGCAGTAGTGCTGGTATAGTGAAGCAATAGTGCTGTTATAGTGAAGCAGTAGTGTTGGTATAGTGAAGCAATAGTGCTGTTATAGTGAAGCAGTAGTGCTGGTATAGTGAAGCAGTAGTGCTGGTATAGTGAAGCAGTAGTGCTGGTATAGTGAAGCAGTAGTGCTGGTATTGTGAAGCAGTGCTGGTATAGTGAAGCAATAGTGCTGTTATAGTGAAGCAGTAGTGCTGGTATAGTGAAGCAGTAGTGCTGGTATAGTGAAGCAGTAGTGCTGGTATAGTGAAGCAATAGTGCTGGTATAGTGAAGCAGTAGTGCTGGTATAGTGAAGCAATAGTGCTGGTATAGTGAAGCAGTAGCAGTAGTGCTGGTATAGTGAAGCAGTAGTGCTGGTATAGTGAAGCAGTAGTGCTGGTATAGTGAAGCAGTAGCAGTAGTGCTGGTATAGTGAAGCAGTAGTGCTGGTATAGTGAAGCAGTAGTGCTTGTATAGTGAAGCAGTAGCAGTAGTGCTGGTATAGTGAAGCAGTAGTGCTGTTATAGTGAAGCAGTAGTGCTGGTATAGTGAAGCAGTAGTGCTGGTATAGTGAAGCAGTAGTGCTGGTATAGTGAAGCAGTAGTGCTGGTATAGTGAAGCAGTAGAAGCAGTAGTGCTGGTATAGTGAAGCAGTAGTGCTGGTATAGTGAAGCAGTAGTGCTGGTGTTGTGAAGCAGTAGCAGTAGTGCTGGTATAGTGAAGCAGTAGTGCTGGCATAGTGAAACAGTAGTGCTGGTATAGTGAAGCAATAGTGCTGGTATAGTGAAGCAATAGTGCTGGTATAGTGAAGCAGTAGTGCTGGTATAGTGAAGCAGTAGTGCTGGTGTTGTGAAGCAGTAGCAGTAGTGCTGGTATAGTGAAGCAGTAGTGCTGTTATAGTGAAGCAGTAGAAGCAGTAGTGCTGGTAGAGTATAGTGAAGCAGTAGTGCTGGTAGAGTATAGTGAAGCAGTAGTGCTGGTAGAGTATAGTGAAGCAGTGCTGGTAGAGTATAGTGAAGCAGTAGTGCTGGTAGAGTCTAGTAAAGCAGTAGTGCTGGTAGAGTATAGTGAAGCAGTAGTGCTGGTAGAGTATAGTGAAGCAGTAGTGCTGGTAGAGTATAGTGAAGCAGTAGTGCTGGTAGAGTATAGTGAAGCAGTACTGGTAGAGTATAGTGAAGCAGTAGTGCTGGTAGAGTATAGTAAAGCAGTAGTGCTGGTAGAGTATAGTGAAGCAGTAGTGCTGGTAGAGTATAGTGAAGCAGTAGT
>NC_091328.1:7540248-7580248 GCF_038502225.1 Cherax quadricarinatus | reverse complement strand
GGTTGCAGGAGCTGTGTCGTGCGAGGATGGCAGGGAAGGCAGGTGAAGGAGGCAAGACAGAGGCCACATCAACAACAGCAGCAGCAGCAACACACGCACCCAGCCATAGGGTGTCCAGCCTCTCTAAGGATTCTGACAATGGCAACAACTCACCTTCATCCAGGTCATCCACCAGCTCATGGTCAGTATTATACAACTTATACATTATAGTATCCCTGGGAAAGAGCTATACCAGTAGAGGTTATACATCACCTGGGGAATAAGTACGACAGTTTGGTATCCATTCCGAAACGTTGCGCCTACACAGTAGGCTTCTTCAGTCGAGTACAGAGGAGTGAGCAGTAGTAGTAGAGATGTAACGACGATGTAATCAGTCCATCACCCTTGAAGATGCAGTTTTGAGACAGTCCCTCAGCTGAGGGACTGACAGTCTTCAAGCGTGATAGACTAATTACATCGTCTTTACATCTCTCCTGCTTCTGCTGCCTCCTCTGTACTCGACTGAAGAAGCCTACTGTGTAGGCGACACGTTTCGGAATAAAATTACCTAACTGTTGGACATGCGTCTTACTTATCAATTATCAACTTATCGGTATTGTATACCATTATCATATTCACTTGGGTAATAAGGGGTAGGGTAGGTATTATGAGGCCAGAGAAGAGTAGGACCCATTGTTTGAATGCAAGAATCTTCCTCCAGCACGAAGGCAGAACCCTCCATCCCCTTTCTTCCTCTTACCTGAAGGATGTTTACAGGGGTCAGCGCCCCCGCGTCTCAGTACCAGACCAAGCTGTTTGTAACTGTTAAAAGTGCTGTTGGCAACAGTCACTCAACAAACCCATCCTGTGTTTGTTTTTGTATTTTAAGAAGAGTGGGTTTGTTACTGTATTCACTGGGGAAATGATAAAGCAGTTGGAGATAATACAATGCCTGGGTCATGAGAGGCTGTCAAGTTCGATCCAAGGTGAGACCAGCCCCAGTTCCTTGGATCAGGAGCCCTTTAGCAACATCGAGGCATGTTCCTCGGAGGGTGTACTGGTGGAGATGCAGTGTTTACATAAGACCTCAACGTGTAATTGAAGTCTCTCTTTCTCTCTCTCTCTCTCTCTCTCTCTCTCTCTCTCTCCCATTTACCTGACTCTTTCTCTCCCATATCTCTCCCCAGTTCTCTCGCATATATCTTTCTCCCCTCACTGTTTCGCCCCTTTCCATACGCTGTCACGTACCTCTGCATGTACTCTCCACTAGCGGTACTGCTGATCTCAAATGAGAGAGAGCGCGCGCGCTCTGGAGTCTGGCTTAAGCCATCACGATGCAGGTGTAAAGATGTGACTCAGGTGTGGCTGGTACACACCTTCCGCTTTAACCACTACCACCACCACCACTACCACCACTACCACCACCGCCTCACACTGTCAGAGATAATCTACATTAACGCCGGGTAAATAATGGACTTGGTTGACATTTTAGGCTTGGCTATGACAGTGCCAACCACCAGAGTGCCAGCCAGCCACTCCTTCAAGGGCTGGGCTGAAGGGCTCTTGATCTAAGAAATTGCAGCTGTTTTTTACTCACCTGCTGTATGACCCCTACGGTTTCAGTGCTGTCGCATAAGCCCTAAGAACTGGAGGTAATCAGGGTACAGTAGCTCAGTTTTTTCGGATCAAGAGCCGTCGCCAGCATCAAGGCACTACTCGTGATTTTCAGACGGGATCAGATTACAGAGCCCATTCTCGCACCATCACCAGTCAGCTGGTGATGGTGGTAGGGATGGTGATGGGTGGTGGTGGTGATGGTGATTGGTGATGAGTAATTTGATTGGTGATTGGTGATAGGTAGTGATGGTGATAGTGATTGGTGATGGGTAGTGGTGGTGATAGTGATTGGTGATGGGTAGTGGTGGTGATTCGTGGCTTTGATCAATGACGGTGATTTTTGATGGGTGGTGATTGTTGATGGGTTGTGGTGATTGACGATGGGTGGTGGTGATGGTTATACCTGGAGGGTGTTTCGGGGGTCAACGCCCCCGCGACCCAATCCATGACCAGGCCTTGTGGTGGTAATTGGCGATGGGTGGTGGTGATGGATGGTGGTGGTGGTGGTGATGGATGGTGGTGGTGGTGGTGATGGATGGTGGTGGTGGTGGTGGTGGTGTTATGCTGGGGGTTGAGCAGACGCCCGGATGAACACAGTTGTACACACACTGAGCCTCAACACACACACACACACACACACACACACACATACACACACGTACCTGTCTCACTGTCGTATACTGCTACTCAGGAAATGTTAGGAGAGTTACTTATGAAAAAAATCCAGATATGGGATTTAAGTGAACATAAGTGGTCAGTGGGCAAATGGTTCGCTAAGAGGAGTTGTTTTTCACTCTGAATCCGAAGGTGTTCGCCTGTGTCCGAAGGTATCCACCTGTGTCCGAAGGTGTCCACCTGTGTCTGGTTCATTTAGGAGAGCATAAAATGCATTTCGTGTTGACAGTAATGATCTTCAACATATTTAGTGACTGAAAAAATAGCGGGTTTTTTCCTTCCCTCGCCAAATGGATTCATTTGTGAAGATTTTGAGTGTTCAGCATTACCATCAATGGAGGTGGACCAACACTGGCAGTAGTGCCTTTGAAAACGAGTGTTGAACAACATGTGCGCTGGAGGATGGTAGTGTGGTAGTGCTGGTAGCATCACCAGGTGCTCAAGACGAGCTTTTTATCCCAAGATTGGATACAATCCCAGGACTGGATACAATCCTGGGTTGCTAACCCGAGATAACCTAGTGTGGTGGCTGGTTCCAACTGAGATTCTTACCTAATACCTAGGAGAACAAGGACCATCTAACATCTAGGAGGACAAGGACCATCTAACACCTAGGAGAACAAGGATCATCTAACACCTAGGAGAACAAGATCCAACTAACACCTAGGAGAACAAGACCCAACTAACACTTTTGAGAACAAGAACATTAGGTACCAGGACACTAACGTCTCAACTCGCCCAGGATCGAAGCAGAGTCCTCTCGGTTGTGAGCCTAATTCTCTCATCTGTAAGTCAGCACTGTGTAAACACTTGTGGAACAGTGTTGGTATCACCAGCTAGAAGTGTGAGTCATGTTGCCAAAGTACTTCCGTTACTGTTGACACCAATATACTGATGTGCGATCACGCAGTCTGACGTGGGCAGGGATGCGTTAGTGCCTATGTTGGCGGGTCCGAGTGTCCCAGGATGTGTGCGCGTGTGTGTGTACTCACCTAATTGTGGTTGCAGGGGTCGAGACTCAGCTCCTGGCCCCGCCGTGTGTGTGTGTGTGTGTGTGTGTGTGTGTGTGTGTGTGTGTGTGTGTGTGTGTGTGTGTGTGTGTGTGTGTATGAGTAGTGTTTGTGAGTGTATGAGTGTAATGGAGTGTGGGTAAATGTTTGTACAGTACAGATTATGAATAAGATATGTGGAAAACTTGCTTATCATCATTGCTGAAACGTTTCGCCCACACAACAGGCTTCAGCAGTCGTGGCTTCTGCAAACAGTGGAAGAAGTGGAGAGATTAGTTTGATCTATCTGAACTGAGGAACTGAACACCTAAAACTGACCTCTCCACGTCTTCTGTTATTTTTACTTTAAATGTCGCCTCTGTATTCAACTGAAGAAGCCTACTGTGGAGGCGAAACGTTTCGGCGATACGTATAAGCAAGTGTTGCACATAACTTGTCGGTATTGCATATCATTATGTAACTGTATGTAGGCGAGCCAGAATATGTGGGTGAACGTATGCGGGAGTGGTACAATGTATTTATTGCTAGATGTGTGTGTGTGTGTGTGTGTGTGTGTGTGTGTGTGTGTGTGTGTGTGTGTGTGTGTGTGTACTCAGTTTTACTCACCTAGTTGCGGTTGCAGGGGTCGAGTCCGAGCTCCTGGCCCCGCCTCTTCACTGGTCGCTACTAGGTCACTCTCCCTGTATCATGTGGGAGTTCGACGTGGATTGGGTAAAGTAATACTCACGTAGGCTGGTAGTACGTATAATTACAGATAATGTGGAGAACGCCCTTACAGCCGTGACCTATCTGCTCACTCTCGTACAACTGACTGACTGGCCGCCCACAGTACCCATATGTGAGAGGGTCTTTGAATACTGCCAGGTCAGCGCAATATGAATATACAGTGACTCAGGCAGAGACGGTTGGTCGTGAGTCAACTGGCACAGTGGTTACTGGTAACTGGTTACTACTACTGAGACCTGAGCCGTGAGCTTTATCATACCTCTGCTTAAAGCTATGTATGGATCCTGCCTCCACTACATCGCTTCCCAAACTATTCCACTTACTGACTACTCTGTGGCTGAAGAAATACTTCCTAACATTCCTGTGACTCATCTGTGTCTTCAACTTCCAACTGTGTCCCCTTGTTACTGTGTCCAATCTCTGGAACATCCTGTCTTTGTCCACCTTGTCAATTCCTCTCAGTATTTTGTATGTCGTTATCATGTCCCCCCTATCTCTCCTGTCCTCCATTGCCGTCAGGTTGATTTCCCTTAACCTCTCCTCGTAGGACATACCTCTTAGCTCTGGGACTAGTCTTGCTGCAAACCTTTGCACTTTCTCTAGTTTCTTTACATGCTTGGCTAGGTGTGGGTTCCAAACTGGTGCCGCATACTCCAATATGGACTAACGTACACGGTGTACAGGGTCCTGAATGATTCCTTATTAAGGTGTCGGAATGCTGTTCTGAGGTTTGCTAGGCGCCCATATGCTGCAGCAGTTATTTGGTTGTGTGTGTGTGTGTGTGTGTGTGTGTGTGTGTGTGTGTGTGTGTGTGTGTGTGTGTGTCATGGTTCATGTGTGTCTTCAGCGTCCAGCTGTGTCTCTTTGATCCTGGTCCTCTTAATTCAAAGTTTTTTTTTTTCCTGTCTGCTCTATCAATTCTTTTAAAATTGTATCTGTAATAATCATGTCCTTCCTTGTCCTTGTCTCCGCCCACGTCAAGTGTAGACCTTTGAACCTTGTCGAGCTTCTGCTCGTGCTTGATCAGGTGTGGGCTCAATGCTGGGGCTGCATACTCAGTGACTGGCCTAACATTTGTCGCATATAAAGCTCTGAATAATGTTCTGATGTCTGCTAATTTAGCATATGCCACTGACGTTATACAGTTTGTGTGTATTTCTGGCGATGTACTTGATGTTATATATACCCCCAGGTCCTTTTAGCTGTAATATTTCAGGTGTCTCTGCCTGGTCTGCCCTCTCCCTGCACTCAACAAAGCAGGGAACAGTCTGTGACCTGATTATAATTAGACACGCGCAACATTTGGGTATCTTTAATGTAGACGTTTCGCCAACCAGTGGCTTTATCAATACAAAATCAAGGACAGAATTTGGAAGGCAGTAGAACTATATACAAAGTTTGGATGAAGAAAGCAACCAGGTAACCACTTCAGAGTAGCCCCCTTCAGAAATACCTTATTACATATTGATCGGTGTTCAGCAGTAAACAGCAGTATGTTCTGCCCAAGTTGTTTATTTTCGTAATTTTCGTATTGTGTGACGATCTATGCTAGCCCAGTACTGGAACCTTGAAAGATGAAGGTTATATATTTATCTTCAGAACAATAGCAAATTCACGTAACTTTACAAAGAAAATTGAGCTAATATAGAATAGAGCTGTGGTTGATGAGTATGACATGCGTCACAGTTGGGTAGCTTTATTGTTGAAACGTTTCAAGTACATGGTAGGCTTCTTCAGTCAAATACAGAGTAGTGAAGTAAAGATGATGTAATCAGTCCACCAACATTGGAGACAGAGTATTTGATGTGGTCAGTCCCTCAGTTTGAAGAAGAGTTCAGCTCCACAGCGCTGAGCTCTTCTCCAGCCAGACGGGTCAGTTATCCAGCGGCGGTTAGCGAAAGGAGGATCAAGCTTTTCGTACTTGGACTGAATGAACCACATGAGTTTAGCACGTCACGAACTAGCACAGAGTTGTCACTAATTACATCTAGGTGAGGAGGTGATGACTGCCACACCTAGCTACCCTCTAATGACTGCCATGCTGCCACACCTAGCTGCCTTCTAATAACTGCCACACCTAGCTACCTTCTAATGACTGCCACGCTGCCACACCTAGCTACCCTCTAATGACTGCCATGCTGCCACACCTAGCTGCCCTCTAATGACTGCCACGCTGCCACACCTAGCTGCCCTCTAATGACTGCCATGCTGCCACACCTAGCTACCCTCTAATGACTGCCACGCTGCCACACCTAGCTGCCTTCTAATGCCACACTGCTACCCACACCTACGCCTAACTGCCCTCTAATGACTGCCACGCTGCCACACGCTAGCTAGCTGCCTTCTAATGACTGCTACGCTGCCACACCTAGCTGCCCTCTAATGACTGCCACGCTGCCACACCTAACTGCCCTCTAATGACTGCCACACCTAACTGCCCTCTAATGACTGCCACGCTGCCACACCTAGCTGCCTTCTAATGACTGCCACGCTGCCACACCTAGCTGCCCTCTAATGACTGCCATGCTGCCACACCTAGCTGCCCTCTAATGACTGCCATGCTGCCACACCTAGCTGCCCTCTAATGACTGCCATGCTGCCACACCTAGCTGCCCTCTAATGACTGCCACGCTGCCACACCTAGCTGCCCTCTAATGACTGCCATGCTGCCACACCTAGCTGCCCTCTAATGACTGCCATGCTGCCACACCTAGCTGCCCTCTAATGACTGCCACGTTGCCACACCTACTGCCACACCTAACTGCCCTCTAATGACTGCCATGCTGCCACACCTAGCTGCCCTCTAATGACTGCCACGCTGCCACACCTAGCTGCCTTCTAATGACTGCCACGCTGCCACACCTAGCTGCCCTCTAATGACTGCCACGCTGCCACACCTAACTGCCCTCTAATGACTGCCACACCTAACTGCCCTCTAATGACTGCCACGCTGCCACACCTAGCTGCCTTCTAATGACTGCCACGCTGCCACACCTAGCTGCCTTCTAATGACTGCCACGCTGCCACACCTAGCTGCCTTCTAATGACTGCCACACCTAGCTACCTTCTAGTGACTGCCACGCTGCCACACCTAGCTGCTTTCTAATGACTGCCACGCTGCCACACCTAGCTACCTTCTAATGACTGCTACGCTGCCACACCTAGCTACCTTCTAATGACTGCCACGCTGCCACACCTAGCTACCTTCTAATGACTGCCACGCTGCCACACCTAGTTACCTTCTAGTGACTGCCACGCTGCCACACCTAGCTGCCCTCTAATGACTGTCACGCTGCCACACCTAGCTGCCCTCTAGTGACTGCCACGCTGCCACACCTAGCTACCTTCTAATGACTGCCACGCTGCCACACCTAGCTACCTTCTAATGACTGCCACGCTGCAACACCTAGCTGCCTTCTAATGACTGCCACCCTGCCACACCTAGCTACCTTCTAATGACTGCCACGCTGCCACACCTAGCTGCCTTCTAATGACTGCCACACCTAGCTACCTTCTAATGACTGCCACGCTGCCACACCTAGCTACCTTCTAATGACTGCCACGCTGCCACACCTAGCTACCTTCTAATGACTGCCACGCTGCCACACCTAGCTACCTTCTAATGACTGCCACGCTGCCACACCTAGCTACCTTCTAATGACTGCCACGCTGCCACACCTAGCTACCTTCTAATGACTGCCACGCTGCCACACCTAGCTGTCCTCTAATGACTGCCACATGCCACACCTAACTGCCCTCTAATGACTGCCACACCTAACTGCCCTCTAATGACTGTCACGCTGCCACACCTAGCTGCCCTCTAATGACTGCCACACTGCCACACCTTACTGCCCTCTAATGACTGCCACACCTAACTGCCCTCTAATGACTGCCACACCTAACTGCCCTCTAATGACTGCCACACCTAACTGCCCACTAATGACTGCCACACCTAACTGCCCTCTAATGACTGCCACACCTAACTGCCCTCTAATGACTGCCACACCTAACTGCCCTCTAATGACTGCCACACCTAACTGCCCTCTAATGACTGCCACACCTAACTGCCCTCTAATGACTGCCACACCTAACTGCCCACTAATGACTGCCACACCTAACTGCCCTCTAATGACTGCCACACCTAACTGCCCTCTAATGACTGCCACACCTAACTGCCCTCTAATGACTGCCACACCTAACTGCCCTCTAATGATTGCCACACCTAACTGCCCTCTAATGACTGCCACACCTAGCTGCCTTCTAATGACTGCCACGCTGCCACACCTAGCTGCCCTCTAGTGACTGCCACGCTGCCACACCTAGCTGCCTTTTAATGACTGCCACGCTGCCACACCTAGCTGCCCTCTAGTGACTGCCACGCTGCCACACCTAGCTACCTTCTAATGACTGCCACACCTAGCTGCCTTCTAATGACTGCCACGCTGCCACACCTAGCTGCCTTTTAATGACTGCCACGCTGCCACACCTAGCTGCCCTCTAGTGACTGCCACGCTGCCACACCTAGCTACCTTCTAATGACTGCCACACCTAGCTGCCTTCTAATGACTGCCACGCTGCCACACCTAGCTGCCCTCTAGTGACTGCCACGCTGCCACACCTAGCTGCCTTCTAATGACTGCCACGCTGCCACACCTAGGTGCCTTTTAATGACTGCCACGCTGCCACACCTAGCTGCCCTCTAATGACTGCCACGCTGCCACACCTAGCTGCCTTCTAATGACTGCCACACCTAGCTGCCCTCTAGTGACTGCCACGCTGCCACACCTAGCTACCCTCTAATGACTGCCACGCTGCCACACCTAGCTGCCTTCTAATGACTGCCACGCTGCCACACCTAGCTGCCCTCTAGTGACTGCCACGCTGCCACACCTAGCTGCCTTCTAATGACTGCCACGCTGCCACACCTAGCTACCTTCTAATGACTGCCACGCTGCCACACCTAGCTACCTTCTAATGACTGCCACGCTGCCACACCTATCTGCCCTCTAATGACTGCCACGCTGCCACACCTATCTGCCCTCTAATGACTGCCACGCTGCCACACCTATCTGCCCTGTAATGACTGCCACGCTGCCACACCTATCTGCCCTGTAATGACTGCCACGCTGCCACACCTAGCTGCCCTCTAATGTTATTTTATTATTAGCTTTTTTTAACATACGAAAAGAGACGCGTTAATTACGATTACATTGGTCAGGTTTACCCAAAACCGAGTTAGTAATATTTAATTTTGTTCTCGGCTTACGTAGTACGGAAACGAATGCACTGTAGCGCCCGGCAGGCATTCTTCGCCTTAAAAATCTATATTTTAACGTGTTTCTGTAAAACGTTGAAAAATGCGATTTGCAAACGGGTACGTAGACCTCAGCTGGCTCCACCAATCACAGATCTTGCCCACCATATATTGTTTCTGAGTGCTGTGCCGAGACGGCATATCATTCCAATACCCCCCGCCCCCAGAAAAAGTCTCCATTCAAGGGGTGACATACCTGAGTTGTTACACGAGTTTCGGTACCCTGGCACCAGGTCTAGTACCTGACCTGGCACCAGGTCTAGTACCTGACCCGGTGCTTGAGCTTGTTGCCTGGGCCTGGTGCCGAGGCCAGGAACTAGCCTGGGTCTGGGGCTTGGGGGCCAGGTCTAAGGCCAGACCTAGAGCCGCTTCCCCCTGGAGACTGCCAGATCACTAAGGCTTTGATGTGCACACAGCGTTCTCTAATTCTGTGTTACACACCCTTGCTTTTCATTAAGTTTATTCTACACTTGCTCCCTTATCTCTCACTCCAGTGAGCTTCCCTCTCCCTCCCTCCCTCCCTCCCTCTCTTTTCTCTCTCTCTCTCTCTCTCTCTCTCTCTCTCTCTCTCTCTCTCTCTCTCTCTCTCTCTCTCTCTCTCTCTCTCTCTCTCTCTCTCTCCCTCCGTCTCTTTTCCCCTCCCACTCTTTCGCTCTCGATTTCCTGCCTTACCACGAATATGATTTCGTAAATACACCGTGCGTCTCCCTGACCTTAGCTACATTTCCCCCTAACCTTGGATAGATTCCTTCTTACCTTGGCTACATTCCCCCTGACCTTGGCAGCATTACCCCTGACCTTGGCAGCATTACTCCTGACCTTGGCAATATTCATCCCCTGAACTTCGCTACATTCATCCCTTGACCTTGGCTACATTCATCCCTTGACCTTGGCAACATTCATCCCCTGACCTTGGCAACATTCATCCCCTGACCTTGGCAACATTCATCCCCTGACCTTGGCAACATTCCCCCTGACCTTGGCAACATTTATTCCCTGACCCTGGCAACATTCATCCCCTGATCTTGGCAACATTTATTCCCTGACCCTGGCAACATTTATTCCCTGACCCTGGCAACATTTATTCCCTGACCCTGGCAACATTCATCCCCTGACCTTGGCAACATTTATTCCCTGACCCTGGCAACATTCATCCCCTGACCCTGGCAACATTCATCCCCTGACCCTGGCAACATTCATCCCCTGACCCTGGCAACATTCATCCCCTGACCCTGGCAACATTCATCCCCTGACCCTGGCAACATTTATTCCCTGACCCTGGCAACATTCATCCCCTGACCCCGGCAACATTCATCCCCTGACCCTGGCAACATTCATCCCCTGACCTTGGCAACATTTATTCCCTGACACTTGCAACATTCATCATCTGACCCTGGCAACATTCATCCCCTGACCCTGGCAACATTCATCCCCTGACCCTGGCAACATTCATCCCCTGACCCTGGCAACATTCATCCCCTGACCCTGGCAACATTCATCCCCTGACCCTGGCAACATTTATTCCCTGACCTTGACAACATTTATTCCCTGACCCTGGCAACATTCATCCCCTGACCTTGGCAACATTTATTCCCTGACCCTGGCAACATTCATCCCCTGACCTTGGCAACATTTATTCCCTGACCCTGGCAACATTCATCCCCTGACCTTGGCAACATTTATTCCCTGACCTTGGCAACATTTATTCCCTGACCCTGGCAACATTCATCCCCTGACCTTGGCAACATTTATTCCCTGACCTTGGCAACATTTATTCCCTGACCCTGGCAACATTCATCCCCTGACCTTGGCAACATTTATTCCCTGACCTTGGCAACATATATTCCCTGACCCTGGCAACATTCATCCCCTGACCCTGGCAACATTTATTCCCTGACCTTGGCAACATATATTCCCTGACCCTGGCAACATTCATCCCCTGACCCTGGCAACATTCATCCCCTGACCCTGGCAACATTCATCCCCTGACCCTGGCAACATTTATTCCCTGACCCTGGCAACATTCATCCCCTGACCTTGGCAACATTTATTCCCTGACCTTGGCAACATTTATTCCCTGACCTTGGCAACATTCATCCCCTGACCCTGGCAACATTTATTCCCTGACCTTGGCAACATTCATCCCCTGACCCTGGCAACATTCATCCCCTGACCCTGGCAACATTCATCCCCTGACCCTGGCAACATTCATCCCCTGACCCTGGCAACATTCATCACCTGACCCTGGCAACATTCATCCCCTGACCCTGGCAACATTCATCACCTGACCCTGGCAACATTCATCCCCTGACCTTGGCAACATTCATCCCCTGACCCTGGCAACATTCATCCCCTGACCCTGGCAACATTCATCCCCTGACCCTGGCAACATTCATCCCCTGACCCTGGCAACATTCATCCCCTGACCCTGGCAACATTCATCCCCTGACCCTGGCAACATTCATCCCCTGACCTTGGCAACATTTATTCCCTGACCTTGGCAACATTTATTCCCTGACCTTGGCAACATTCATCCCCTGACCCTGGCAACATTTATTCCCTGACCTTGGCAACATTCATCCCCTGACCCTGGCAACATTCATCCCCTGACCCTGGCAACATTCATCCCCTGACCCTGGCAACATTCATCCCCTGACCCTGGCAACATTCATCACCTGACCCTGGCAACATTCATCCCCTGACCTTGGCAACATTTATTCCCTGACCTTGGCAACATTCATCCCCTGACCCTGGCAACATTCATCCCCTGACCCTGGCAACATTCATCCCCTGACCCTGGCAACATTCATCCCCTGACCCTGGCAACATTCATCCCCTGACCCTGGCAACATTCATCCCCTGACCCTGGCAACATTCATCCCCTGACCTTGGCAACATTAGCGTTGTGTTCTCCAAGCAGTAGAACGTCTGAACACTTTCACAGTTAGGTTACTTAGTGTCACTTGTTCAATGAATAAAACAAGTAGGTAATAGAGCACAAAAAAGAACATACTGAAACACGAAAAAGAACACCATACTGAAACATAAAAGAGAACACCGTACTGAAACACGAAAAAGAACACCATACTGAAACACAAAAGAGAACACCGTACTGAAACACAAAAGAGAACACCGTACTGAAACACAAAAGAGAACACCATACTGAAACACGAAAAAGAACACCATACTGAAACACGAAAAAGAACACCGTACTGAAACACGAAAAAGAACACCATACTGAAACATAAAACAGAACACCGTACTGAAACACGAAAAAGAACACCATACTGAAACATAAAACAGAACACCGTACTGAAACACGAAAAAGAACACCATACTGAAACCCAAAAGAGAACACCGTACTGAAACACAAAAGAGAACACCGTACTGAAACACAAAAGGGAGCACCATACTGAAACACAAAAGAGAACACCGTACTGAAACAGAAAAGAGAGCACCATACTGAAACACAAAAGAGAACACCGTACTGAAACACAAAAGAGAACACCGTACTGAAACACAAAAGAGAACACCGTACTGAAACACAAAAGAGAACACGGTGCTAGAACACTACTAATATCTCTTCAACACACGGCCTCTTACCATGCAAGTTATAAAATATAAATTTATATTTTCTGTTGCGGAAATATAACCAGGAACTGAGAGATGATGTCGGATAACAGATCAAAATAATAGTGGTGTAGTCAACGAGTCAATATCCGGACTGGTTGATGCTTGTGGTGTAGTCAACGAGTCAATATCCGGACTGGTTGACTCAACGAGGACTGGTTGATGCTTGTGGTGTAGTCGAGTCAATAACTTGTGGTGTAGTCAACGAGTCAATATCCGGACTGGTTGTGGTGTAGTCAATATCCGGACTGGTTGATGCTTGTGGTGTAGTCAACGAGTCAATATCCGGACTGGTTGATGCTTGTGGTGTAGTCAACGAGTCAATATCCGGACTGGTTGATGCTTGTGGTGTAGTCAACGAGTCAATATCCGGACTGGTTGATGCTTGTGGTGTAGTCAACGAGTCAATATCCGGACTGGTTGATCCTTGTGGTGTAGTCAACGAGTCAGTATCAGTATCCGGACTGGTTGATGCTTGTGGTGTAGTCAACGAGTCAATATCCGGACTGGTTGATCCTTGTGGTGTAGTCAACGAGTCAATATCCGGGCTGGTTGATCCTTGTGGTGTAGTCAACGAGTCAGTATCCGGACTGGTTGATGCTTGTGGTGTAGTCAACGAGTCAATATCCGGACTGGTTGATGCTTGTGGTGTAGTCAACGAGTCAATATCCGGACTGGTTGATGCTTGTGGTGTAGTCAACGAGTCAGTATCCGGACTGGTTGATGCTTGTGGTGTAGTCAACGAGTCAATATCCGGACTGGTTGATGCTTGTGGCGTAGTCAACGAGTCAATATCCGGACTGGTTGATGCTTGTGGTGTAGTCAACGAGTCAATATCCGGACTGGTTGATGCTTGTGGTGTAGTCAACGAGTCAATATCCGGACTGGTTGATGCTTGTGGTGTAGTCAACGAGTCAGTATCCGGACTGGTTGATGCTTGGGGTGTAGTCAACGAGTCAGTATCCGGACTGGTTGATGCTTGTGGTGTAGTCAACGAGTCAGTATCCGGACTGGTTGATGCTTGTGGTGTAGTCAACGAGTCAGTATCCGGACTGGTTGATGCTTGTGGTGTAGTCAACGAGTCAGTATCTGGACTGGTTGATGCTTCGGGTGTAGTCAACGAGTCAATATCCGGACTGGTTGATGCTTGTGGTGTAGTCAACGAGTCAGTATCTGGACTGGTTGATGCTTGTGGTGTAGTCAACGAGTCAATATCCGGACTGGTTGATGCTTGTGGTGTAGTCAACGAGTCAGTATCCGGACTGGTTGATGCTTGGGGTGTAGTCAACGAGTCAGTATCTGGACTGGTTGATGCTTGGGGTGTAGTCAACGAGTCAGTATCTGGACTGGTTGATGCTTGGGGTGTAGTCAACGAGTCAGTATCCGGACTGGTTGATGCTTGGGGTGTAGTCAACGAGTCAGTATCTGGACTGGTTGATGCTTGTGGTGTAGTCAACGAGTCAGTATCTGGACTGGTTGATGCTGCCACAGTCTCACCAGTCAACTTGTTCTCCAGTTAAGGCGTGCATTTCTGCCCGCTCGAAATTTTTCAGAAATCTTATTGTTTTTTTAAGTTTTGTTCGATCAGGTTCGTTAACATTAACGTTTAATAACCTGTATAAACGTATAATTACCGAACTTACTTTAATGTTAAACTATATTTACGTATGACTGCGAAATTATGAAAAAGATTGCTCGCGTCTGGCAGCGAGGTTCATATTGCACACGCCTGGCAACACAAGTCGCATCATACACGTCTGGCAACGAAGTTCGTGTTGTGCTTGTTTGGCAGCATGCGACGCATTGCACGTCTGGCAGCACTGGGCGTATTGCATGTCTGGCAACACGCGTGTATTGCACGTCTGGCAGCGCAGGGCGTGTCGTACACTGCAACGTGTATATTTTCTCACGAACGGTGAAATAGAGAGATGACTGCGCCAGTTTAACTATTAGGTGGCTGTGTGACTCCCTACTGATTTAGCGCTTCCCCATCAATATATAATTATCAGGTGGTGTGTGCAAACAAATGGCATTTTTTTGTTTATATTACTGGAATAAATGACGAGGGTGATTTATGAGCCCCATTACTGATAGAGTGTAGCAACACCCACAGTGTAGCAACACTCACAGTGTAGCAACACTCACAGTGTAGCAACACTCACAGTGTAGCAACACTCACAGTGTAGCAACACTCACAGTGTAGCAACACTCACAGTGTAGCAACACCCACAGTGTAGCAACACTCACAGTGTAGCAACACTCACAGTGTAGCAACACTCACAGTGTAGCAACACTCACAGTGTAGCAACACTCACAGTGTAGCAACACTCACAATGTAGCAACACTCACAGTGTAGCAACACTCACAGTGTAGCAACACTCACAGTGTAGCAACACTCACAGTGTAGCAACACTCACAGTGTAGCAACACTCACAGTGTAGCAACACTCACAGTGTAGCAACACTCAGTGTAGCAACACTAAGTGTAGCAACACTCACAGTGTAGCAACACTCACAGTGTAGCAACACTCACAGTGTAGCAACACTCACAGTGTAGCAACACTCACAGTGTAGCAACACTCACAGTGTAGCAACACTCACAGTGTAGCAACACTCACAGTGTAGCAACACTCACAGTGTAGCAACACTCACAGTGTAGCAACACTCACAGTGTAGCAACACTCACAGTGTAGCAACACTCACAGTGTAGCAACACTCACAATGTAGCAACACAGTGTAGCAACACTCACAGTGTAGCAACACCCACAGTGTAGCAACACCCACAGTGTAGCAACACCCACAGTGTAGCAACACTCACAGTGTAGCAACACTCACAGTGTAGCAACACTCACAGTGTAGCGACACTCACAGTGTAGCAACACTCACAGTGTAGCGACACTCACACTCACAATGTAGCAACACTCACAGTGTAGCAACACTCACAGTGTAGTGTAGCAACACTCACAGTGTAGCAACACTCACATGTAGCAACACTCACAGTGTAGCAACACTCACAGTGTAGCAACACTCACAGTGTAGCAACACTCACAGTGTAGCAACACTCACAGTGTAGCAACACTCACAGTGTAGCAACACTCACAGTGTAGCAACACTCACAGTGTAGCAACACTCACAGTGTAGCAACACTCACAGTGTAGCAACACTCAGTGTAGCAACACTCACAATGTAGCAACACTCAGTGTAGCAACACTCACAGTGTAGCAACACTCTCAGTGTAGCAACACTCTCAGTGTAGCAACACTCACAGTGTAGCAACACTCACAGTGTAGCAACACTCACAGTGTAGCAACACTCACAGTGTAGCAACACTCACAGTGTAGCAACACTCACAGTGTAGCAACACTCACAGTGTAGCAACACTCACAGTGTAGCAACACTCACAGTGTAGCAACACTCACAGTGTAGCAACACTCACAATGTAGCAACACTCAGTGTAGCAACACTCACAATGTAGCAACACTCACAATGTAGCAACACTCAGTGTAGCAATGTAGCAACACTCACAGTGTAGCAACACAGTGTAGCAACACTCACAGTGTAGCAACACTCACAGTGTAGCAACACTCACAGTGTAGCAACACTCACAATGTAGCAACACTCACAGTGTAGCAACACTCACAGTGTAGCAACACTCACAATGTAGCAACACTCACAATGTAGCAACACTCACAATGTAGCAACACTCTCAGTGTAGCAACACTCTCAGTGTAGCAACACTCTCAGTGTAGCAACACTCTCAGTGTAGTAACACTCTCAGTGTAGTAACACTCTCAGTGTAGCAACACTCACAATGTAGCAACACTCACAATGTAGCAACACTCACAGTGTAGCAACACTCACAGTGTAGCAACACTCACAATGTAGCAACACTCACAGTGTAGCAACACTCACAGTGTAGCAACACTCACAGTGTAGCAACACTCACAATGTAGCAACACTCACAGTGTAGCAACACTCACAGTGTAGCAACACTCACAGTGTAGCAACACTCACAGTGTAGCAACACTCACAGTGTAGCAACACTCACAATGTAGCAACACTCACAATGTAGCAACACTCACAATGTAGCAACACTCACAATGTAGCAACACTCAGTGTAGCAACACTCACAATGTAGCAACACTCACAATGTAGCAACACTCAATGTAGCAACACTCACAGTGTAGCAACACTCACAGTGTAGCAACACTCACAATGTAGCAACACTCACAGTGTAGCAACACTCACAGTGTAGCAACACTCAGTGTAGCAACACTCACAGTGTAGCAACACTCACAGTGTAGCAACACTCGCAGTGTAGCAACATTCACAGTGTAGCAACACTCACAGTGTAGCAACACTCACAGTGTAGCAACACTCACAGTGTAGCAACACTCAGTGTAGCAACACTCTCAGTGTAGCAACACTCTCAGTGTAGCAACACTCACAATGTAGAGACACTTAGAGATGGGTAGTTGCATGATGCAAACATCGGCTGGATCTGGGCGCCAGGGAGGTGGTGGATGGTACCCAGCAACAGGAAGGTCACAACTCTTCTCAAGTAGTTGTATAGGCAGCAGCTTCCGCCCAGCAGCACAAAACGAACGAATCCAGGACTAGTCAGTGAAGAGTGTGGGATCTTGTGTCATGGTTTTCAATATCCGTCTTCTTAGTGGGGTACCTTGCTGCCGGCGCAGAATCGTGGCTACTTTGCAGGCGTTTATGTATCTTAATCTGTCAGTCAAGGAAGGAAGCCGGGCCTCAGATCTGAGACACACTGTGTTGGTCCAGATGGGGGCCCCAAGCATAGTTCTTATCGCCTGGTTTTGTACGACCTCCACCCTTTGCCTGCTCTGCGGGAAGAGATGAGCTAACGCCGGTGCACCGTAGTCAATAAGCGAGCGTATAGCTTGTATATAGTACAAGCGAAGTACATCTTTGCTTGCCCCTGCACGGTGCCTCGTCATGGCTCTCATGGCGTTGAGTCTGAGTAGAGCACGTGACCTGACATACTCGGCCTGTTTCTGAAAGGTCAGCTTTTTATCAATGTAGATTCCCAAGTGGTAAATTAGACACATGTGCAACTCTTGGGTATCTTTATTGAGTAAACGTTTCGCCACACAGTGGCTTCATCAGTCCATACGTAGGAGAAACTTGAAGAACAGGAGGAGAATGAGGCAATCAGTCCCTCAACCTTGATAACCTTGATAATAAAGATACCCAAGAGTTGCACATGTGTCTAATTTATCAACATGTCGGTTCTCTGAACCATTCATCTACAAAGATTCCCAAGTACAGGTAGGAGCCTGTCCACTCAAGTTCTATATCCTGAATACGTAATCTATTCACAGGATCTGGTCCCTTGAACGTCATTACAAGAGATTTCTCGGCCGAGATCTTGAGGCCTAGTTCCTTGCAAGACTGCGTAATTAGGTCCAAAGCTCTCTGAGCCTGTCGCTCCAAATAGCCTTTCTCATTCACTACGAGTGCAAGATCATCAGCATAGCTGAGAAGCTGTGTACCACTGTGAAAGGGAAGGCTCACAAGTTCCTGCATAAAGACGTTAAACAGGGTAGGACTGAGCACAACTCCTTGTGGCGTGCCGTTTTCCAGGGTTTGAAAGGAAGAGTAGTGTCCCTGAAAGCTGACACAGGCCTGCCTGCCCCTAAGGTAGGACTCTATCCAGGCCAGGAGGCGTCCTTTGATTCCCTTCCGAGCTAGTATTGCTAGAATTGCTGTGGGGCTGGCTAGCTCAAATGCCTTCTCAAGGTCGAGGTAGACGACGACACTAGGTTTTTTGTTACTATCAGCAATCTGGCTTAGTAGGGTGGTTATGCACTCTGCTGTACCCACTCCTTTGGTGAAGCCAAATATGTGATGATGAGGGGGTCCAAGTTTCCATAGGAGGCGGTTTAACACCATCCTCTCAGCAGTCTTGGCTATGCAGCTGGTCAGCGATATGGGTCTCATACTGCCTGGGTCCTTGGGCTTTGGAATTGGTACGATGGTAGCCTTCTTCCAAGCTGCTGGGAGTGTCCCGGCCCTCCACACAACCCACGTGTGTGAAGGACCTGTCTAGTTGGGCCAGCGGGCCTGCTGCAGTGTTCTCTTTCTTATGAGTCGCGCGTCAGGTGTTGCTTTGTTGTGGGATGTGATAGTGAGGTGTGGTCTAGACCCTTTATATGCCTTCCTCTGATGCATTACTTTTATTGTTCCTTGATAATGTGAGTAGTCACGAAAGTGCTTGGAATTTCTCTATTCTTTCACAGTGGTTATTTTGCATATAATATATATAAATATATATATATATATATATATATATATATATATATATATATATATATATATATATATATATATATATAATGCATGTGTACTCACCTGTTTGTGGTTGCAGAGATCGAGTCATAGCTCCTGACCCCGCCTCTTCACTGATCGCTACTGTGTATGTGTGTAATTTATAGCAGGGATCGACATAATTCTTGGAAAACACTAGAGTAGGATGAATATCATACCACCGTTCATTCTTCAGTGTCTGTATGTTTCACAACTCATTCGTTACAATCTGTCAGAAACAAAATATTCAATATAGAATAAAAACACATAGCAAAGATTTCTATAATCGAAAAGAATTAAAATACAGTAACTCTACGATATCTAGATGTTAAATATAAGCAGTTAACCAGTAAAGTCTAAATGTTAATAAAATAAAGACTGTTAGAACATAATCTAAATATTATAAGTGACTAAAATTACTTCACAGACGACCTATTTAAGTTGACAACACAACGCGACCTTTGAACTTCAGACAAACCTAGAAATGCAGTAATTGAATGAAGCTTTGGTTCCGTCCAGTGACAGACCTCGTAGAGACGAGTAAGTCGCGTCTCCCGTTGTAAGGAGACCGTTGACTGTGCTACGTCTGTGAACTTGACAACTATGTGGGTGATCACAAGTATGGCAATGTTCCCCAATGGCACTGAATGGTGGTTTAGTAATGGCACTGAATGGTGGTTTAGTAATGGCACTGAATGGTGGTTTAGTAATGGCACTGAATGGTGGTTTAGTAATGGCATTGAATGGTGGTTTAGTAATGGCATTGAATGGTGGTTTAGTAATGGCATTGAATGGTGGTTTAGTAATGGCACTGAATGGTGGTTTAGTAATGGCATTGAATGGTGGTTTAGTAATAGCATTGAATGGTGGTTTAGTAATAGCACTGAATGGTGGTTTAGTAATGGCATTGAATGGTGGTTTAGTAATGGCATTGAATGGTGGTTTAGTAATGGCATTGAATGGTGGTTTAGTAATGGCATTGAATGGTGGTTTAGTAATGGCATTGAATGGTAGTTTAGTAATAGCATTGAATGGTAGTTTAGTAATGGCATTGAATGGTGGTTTAGTAATGGCATTAAATGGTAGTTTAGTAATGGCATTGAATGGTGGTTTAGTAATAGCATTGAATGGTAGTTTAGTAATGGCATTGAATGGTAGTTTAGTAATGGCATTGAATGGTAGTTTAGTAATGGCATTGAATGGTGGTTTAGTAATAGCATTGAATGGTGGTTTAGTAATAGCATTGAATGGTGGTTTAGTAATAGTATTGAATGGTAGTTTAGTAATGGCATTGAATGGTGGTTTAGTAATGGCATTGAATGGTGGTTTAGTAATAGCATTGAATGGTAGTTTAGTAATGGCATTGAATGGTAGTTTAGTAATAGCATTGAATGGTGGTTTAGTAATAGCATTGAATGGTAGTTTAGTAATGGCATTGAATGGTAGTTTAGTAATAGCATTGAATGGTGGTTTAGTAATGGCATTGAATGGTGGTTTAGTAATAGCATTGAATGGTGGTTTAGTAATAGCATTGAATGGTAGTTTAGTAATGGCATTGAATGGTGGTTTAGTAATGGCATTGAATGGTGGTTTAGTAATAGCATTGAATGGTTTAGTAATGGCATTGAATGGTGGTTTAGTAATAGCACTGAATGGTGGTTTAGTAATGGCATTGAATGGTGGTTTAGTAATAGCATTGAATGGTGGTTTAGTAATAGCACTGAATGGTGGTTTAGTAATGGCATTGAATGGTGGTTTAGTAATGGCATTGAATGGTGGTTTAGTAATAGCATTGAATGGTGGTTTAGTAATAGCATTGAATGGTGGTTTAGTAATGGCATTGAATGGTAGTTTAGTAATAGCATTGAATGGTGGTTTAGTAATGGCATTGAATGGTGGTTTAGTAATGGCATTGAATGGTGGTTTAGTAATGGCATTGAATGGTGGTTTAGTAATGGCATTGAATGGTAGTTTAGTAATAGCATTGAATGGTAGTTTAGTAATAGCATTGAATGGTAGTTTAGTAATGGCATTGAATGGTGGTTTAGTAATGGCATTGAATGGTAGTTTAGTAATGGCATTGAATGGTGGTTTAGTAATAGCATTGAATGGTAGTTTAGTAATGGCATTGAATGGTAGTTTAGTAATGGCATTGAATGGTAGTTTAGTAATGGCATTGAATGGTGGTTTAGTAATAGCATTGAATGGTGGTTTAGTAATAGCATTGAATGGTGGTTTAGTAATAGTATTGAATGGTAGTTTAGTAATGGCATTGAATGGTGGTTTAGTAATGGCATTGAATGGTGGTTTAGTAATGGCATTGAATGGTTTAGTAATAGCATTGAATGGTAGTTTAGTAATGGCATTGAATGGTAGTTTAGTAATAGCATTGAATGGTGGTTTAGTAATAGCATTGAATGGTAGTTTAGTAATGGCATTGAATGGTGGTTTAGTAATGGCATTGAATGGTGGTTTAGTAATGGCATTGAATGGTGGTTTAGTAATAGCATTGAATGGTAGTTTAGTAATGGCATTGAATGGTAGTTTAGTAATAGCATTGAATGGTGGTTTAGTAATGGCATTGAATGGTGGTTTAGTAATGGCATTGAATGGTGGTTTAGTAATGGCATTGAATGGTGGTTTAGTAATAGCATTGAATGGTGGTTTAGTAATGGCATTGAATGGTGGTTTAGTAATGGCATTGAATGGTGGTTTAGTAATGGCATTGAATGGTGGTTTAGTAATGGCATTGAATGGTGGTTTAGTAATGGCATTGAATGGTGGTTTAGTAATGGCATTGAATGGTGGTTTAGTAATGGCATTGAATGGTGGTTTAGTAATGGCATTGAATGGTGGTTTAGTAATGGCATTGAATGGTGGTTTAGTAATGGCATTGAATGGTGGTTTAGTAATGGCATTGAATGGTGGTTTAGTAATGGCATTGAATGGTGGTTTAGTAATGGCATTGAATGGTGGTTTAGTAATGGCATTGAATGGTGGTTTAGTAATAGCACTGAATGGTGGTTTAGTAATAGCACTGAATGGTGGTTTAGTAATAGCACTGAATGGTGGTTTAGTAATGGCACTGAATGGTGGTTTAGTAATAGCACTGAATGGTGGTTTAGTAATAGCACGTCTAGGTAAATCTGAGGCTCCCAAGTTGTGTTGTCAACTTAATTAGGTCGTTTGTGAAGTAATTTTAGCGACTTATGAATTTTAGATTATGCTGTTACGGTCGTTGTCTCTGTTACTTGTTAACCTTCACTGACAATCTGTGAGTGAATCTTTAGATTTTATTGGTAAATTGTTCATATTACTTAACATTTGGATTTCTTAGAGTAATTGTATTTTTTTAATTATATTTTGACTCTAGAAATCTTTGGTATATATTTTAGTCTATATTAAATACTTCACTTCTGACAGATTCTGAAGATACGAGTGTATATGTATGTCGTGCCGAATAGGTAAAACTTGCGATTTTGGCTTAAATAGCAACGCTCTTCTTGCCGAAAAAGGCAAGCGAAAATTTGTATATGTAATAATTTCACAGAAATAATTCTAAACCTAACGAAAAAAAATATATTTCATTGTGTTTATTAAATTATTGTAAACTTTTCTAAAATACATTAGATTAAAATACATTGGATTAGGCTAAATTAAATTGCAATTTCTATAATAAAGTTAGGTAAGTTTTCTAAGGCTCTTTTGGTACAAAATTATTAATTTTTACTTTAACATAAATGAAAAATATATATCTTCAAATGTATAAGAGAAAATTTTAGACTTAATTTTAAATGAGTTCTTGCTAACTGACCAGTTTTACCTAAGAGAGAGAGATTTGTAAGCTCTGTGAATTCATAGAGTACAGAGACTCGAAGCAGTGACACAAGTTGCAGTCTTTCCACTCTAGCAATACAGTCTTGGTGGCTACAAAGATGGCTAAAACTGCCCAGTGGCTGTCAGCCGTGTAACACATGCAAGTTTTTGAAAAGAACTACAACCAGAGTCTTGAGTGCAACTCTCGTTACCTCTCACAAGCACCTACGACAATAGAATCATTTACGATATTTGTTTCAGGATGTTTTAGCAGTCCTCTGCAGGATGTTTTAGCAGTCCTCTGCATGATATTTTAGCAGTCCCCTATAGGATGTTTCAGATTCCTGAAGGATATTTGTTTCAGTCCTATAGGATGTTATTTGTTTCAGGAGCGAGGAACCTGTAGCGTCTAACATGGACATATCTACTGGACACATGGTGCTGGTATGTATCTGTATCACACACACACACACACACACACACACACACACTGCTGTGGTTGTGAGACGGCATCAACCTTCATAGTTTGGAGAAAGAATATCTTAGTTTATAATTAAGAGTGCAGAACAACACACGTGAGTGGTGTCCCGAAATATACAAAAGGGAAAATTATTGGGGTGAGGATAGTTCAGTATATTATAAGATAGATTATTGAAAACAGTAGCTCTTTGTTTACAGTGTAACTAGATAATACTACATCAGTACCTTGACATCAGCAGCAAAGAAATGGATGGATTGACAAACTGACAAAATTAGCATAAAATCAGGTAAGGTAGGAGGAACTGACAGTAAAATTAAAAAAAAAAGGACAACTTATGTTTGAAAACTGAACTGTAACCTATGAAGGTTTGAGTTTAATATTATAAGAATAAAGTGATGTATTACAGAAGATCAAGAGCTAAATAAAAGCCTTGGAAGAGAACATAAGAGTTATGTTGGTATAAGTAGACAGAAGAGAGAATCAGAACAAGAGGGGCACTTAGCTTACAATATCTCACATGTTAAAAACATTGAGATGTAAGAGCTAGGAGAGTGTTAAGCTAAAATCGAAAATTATACAAAAATCAATAAAGAGAAGGAGAGACAACAACAGGTGGTTATGGCTAAGGAGATTAATGCTAGAATATTTTTCCTGTAATACTAAAGATTACAAACAGTTCTGCTGTATAGCCCTTGTGGCTTAGCGCTTCTTTTTGATTATAATAATAATACAAACAGTTCTAAACTCTTGGGAAAGACTTGGCACAAGAAATGTAGTTAATGCTTTTAGCTGAGCAGACTGGATAATTAAATTTAGAAGAGAACGGAAGAAGATCGATGCTTTAAGCAGATGACCTAATGCTTAGTGGATGTTAGCATTCAAGACCATGTATTAGGATATATTACATATGAAAAATAGAAAGATTGAGAAGAGGCAATAGGACCAGACGGTATATCGTCATTTTTTTTTTACAAGACTATAAGGAAAAAGCTATGGTATCCACTCTGGAAAATTTTTATGATTTCACACTATTGGGAAAATTGGCAGGTAGATAGGACACACTGCACCAATATTTAAAAATTAAAAAAAAAAAAGGGAAAACCCTTTAAACTATAGGTCAGTGTCTCTGACAATGTTAGAATGTTGGAAAGAACATTAAAAGAAAGTGGATAAAATACTGTGAAAATTACGCTTTCTAACTAGTAAACAGCCGGATCTTGTGGTCTGTAAATTCATGTATAACAGATTAGTCCAGTAATTACAATAGTCACGGGCATAATGGATAGACCAATTGTATTCATGTAGACATTAAGAAAGATTTTTCTGAGTTTCCCGGGAACACTAATTTGCAAATTGAAAAATAGTGTAAGAATATAAGTAATGTTGCAGTGGATGAGACACTGATGTTGTGAAGAAAATCTGGATGTTATTAAGAAGAAATGTCCTCGTGGGTAGACGTTACCAGAGTGCTGCCACGAGGGCTGCCACGAGGGCTGCCACGAGGGCTGCCACGAGTGCTGCCACGAGTGCTGCCACGAGGGCTGCCACGAGTGCTGCCACGAGGGCTGCCACGAGTGCTGCCACGAGTGCTGCCACGAGGGCTGCCACGAGTGCTGCCACGAGGGCTGCCACGAGGGCTGCCACGAGTGCTGCCACGAGTGCTGCCACGAGTGCTGCCACGAGTGCTGCCACGAGTGCTGCCACGAGGGCTGCCACGAGGGCTGCCACGAGTGCTGCCACGAGTGCTGCCACGAGTGCTGCCACGAGTGCTGCCACGAGTGCTGCCACGAGGGCTGCCACGAGTGTTGCCACGAGTGCTGCCACGAGTGCTGCCACGAGGGATGCCACGAGGGATGCCACGAGTGCTGCCACGAGTGCTGCCACGAGGGCTGCCACGAGGGCTGCCACGAGTGCTGCCACGAGTGCTGCCTCGAGTGCTGCCACGAGTGCTGCCACGAGTGCTGCCACGAGGGCTGCCACGAGGGCTGCCACGAGTGCTGCCACGAGTGCTGCCACGAGTGCTGCCACGAGGGCTGCCACGAGTGCTGCCACGAGTGCTGCCACGAGGGCTGCCACGAGGGCTGCCACGAGTGCTGCCACGAGTGCTGCCACGAGTGCTGCCACGAGGGCTGCCACGAGTGCTGCCACGAGTGCTGCCACGAGTGCTGCCATGAGGGCTGCCACGAGTGCTGCCACGAGTGCTGCCACGAGTGCTCATGAGGGCTGCACGACGACGAGTGCTGCCACGAGTGCTGCCACGAGTGCTGCCACGAGGGCTGCCACGAGTGCTGCCACGAGGGCTGCCACGAGTGCTGCCACGAGTGCTGCCACGAGGGCTGCCACGAGTGCTGCCACGAGTGCTGCCACGAGTGCTGCCATGAGGGCTGCCACGAGTGCTGCCACGAGTGCTGCCACGAGTGCTGCCACGAGTGCTGCCATGAGGGCTGCCACGAGTGCTGCCACGAGTGCTGCCACGAGTGCTGTGCTGCACGACGAGGTGCTGCCACGAGTGCTGCCACGAGTGCTGCCTGCTGCCACGAGTGCTGCCACGAGGGCTGCTGCCACGAGCTGCTGCCACGAGTGCTGAGGGCTGCCACGAGTGCTGCCACGAGGGCTGCTGCCACGAGCTGCTGCCACGAGTGCTGCCACGAGTGCTGCCACGAGTGCTGCCACGGCTGCCACGAGGGCTGCCACGAGTGCTGCCACGGGCTGCCACGAGGGCTGCCAGGGCTGCCACGAGGGCTGCCACGAGGGGCTGCCACGAGGGCTGCCACGAGTGCTGCAACGAGTGCTGCCACGAGTGCTGCCACGAGTGCTGCCACGAGTGCTGCCACTTGCACCGATAATGATTTACATATATATATATATATATATATATATATATATATATATATATATATATATATATATATATGTATATATATATATATATGACTTACCAGAAGTAGTTATAAAATTATGTTAATATATATGTGGACGATGCAGAAATCTCGGATAAAATATAACATAAAAATCCCATTAAATAACAGGATAATTTGAATAATTGAGTAGGATAAAAGATCAAGCATTTATCTACATTAAATTAAATCACCTCTGTTAAGGTGAGAAATTTAAACCAAGTTACGTGAATTAAGACTGTGTAACAAAATACTTAAGAGAAGGGACCGAGCAGTTAGTAATAAGAAATTGTCACTAGATAATATAAATGTGACTGAGGAAGTCAAGGCTACGCTGGCAGACTATACATTACTTTTCAAAAATAAAGAAACCTTGTATAACCTGTTTGCAACACCGGCGACAACTGGCATATATAGCAGGTGTGTGTGATGGCTGTACCTGTAAGAGCACAGGAATGGTAGAAGAGGTTCAGAGAGCAACAAGATGACTTAGAGACTGATGATGGAAGGTTATTAACACTAAACATTATATTAATGTTGACAGAGTTATCACCAACACTGTCTTACGTAAAAAGACACTAAGTGCAACTAATGCGACATTTAATTGTGGCAACATTTCGCTCTCCAGGAGCTTTGTTAAGCCATTACCAAAACCTGATAAAGCTCCTGGAGAGCGAAACGTTGCCACAATAAAATGATGCATTAGTTGCACTAGTGTTCTTTTACGTAACACTGAAGATGTTGACGGTGGTGACAAGGGAGAAACAGGAGACAGCCACAAATATTGTTATATAAGAACATGAAAGACTACGTAACAAAGATGTCGTAGTGGTGTCACAGGACAAAAACAAAAGGCCAAATTGTAGAAAAAAAAGTGTAGACAAAGGATATAAGAAAAATTTTCTCCATAGAGTTGTAGATATAATGAATTATAAGAGGAACAAGTGCTAAAAAAATATGGGAAAATGAACAATGCAAAGTAAATAATGGAGAGAGAGAGACACCAGGAACATAACTCTTGGTCGTGCATCTACACATACGTAACCTCTCATAGTGTCAACTGAGGTAATACCGACATAATGCTTTAGAGAGAGACGTCAACAAACACTAGGACATATTAAGAAAACGTTTCGCTCCTGAGACCTTGTTCACTTCTAACATCCAGAGGTTAGAAAGATAGTGTATATAGGCGGAGAGTGAGGTGTGAGTGACGTACACAGTGACTAGACACACACACACACACACACACACACACACACACACACACACACACACACACACACACACACACTGGGTTTTTCTCTCCATTGTTTTTTGGGGAAACTCTCATTGTTGCTGTCATACTTATCCTCTCTTTTAGTATGTGTTCTGTGTCAATTTTTATCAGTGTTTTAGCCATATTTTACGCGTTTGTCCTCGCGTGTATGTTCCTTGTCATTTATGTGTGTTCCTTGTTCTGTGTGTTTTGTCTTCAGTGTTTCTTGTTAATACTTCTATGTATTCTTCAGTTCTCTCTCTCCTTTTCACTGACCCATCTCCGTTATCATCTGTCTTCTTGGCCTCCCCCACAGCACCCACTGCCTCCCCCACAACACCCACTGCCTCCCCATACCCACTGCCTCCCCTCAGCATCCACTGCCTCCCCCACAGCACCCACTGCCTCCCCCACAACACTCACTGCCTCCCATCAGTACCCACTGCCTCCCCCACCCCACCCACTGCCTCCCTCACAACACCCACGGCCGCCCCCACAGCACCCACTGCCTCCACGACAGCGCCCACTGCCTCCCCTCAGCACCCACTGCCTCCCCCACAGCACCCACTGCCTCCTCGACAGCGCCCACTGCCTCCCCTCAGCACCCACTGCCTCCCCCGCAACACGCACTGCCTCCCCCACAACACTCACTGCCTCCCATCAGCACCCACTGCCTCCCCCACAAGACCCACTGCCTCCCCCACAACACTCACTGCCTCCCCACAACACTCACTGCCTACCCCACAACACTCACTGCCTCCCCACAACACCCACTGCCTCCCCCACAATACTCACTGCCTCCCCACAACACTCACTGCCTCCCCACAACACTCACTGCCTCCCCCACAATACCCACTGCCTCCCCCACAACACTCACTGCCTCCCCACAACACCCACTGCCTCCCCCACAACACCCACTGTCAAAACCATTTATGCTAGCAAAAACACTCTGAACGTGTTTGCTCGGATTTGATCCTCTTTCTTGCAACACTGCAAGTTCCTGATGTGTTGATTGCAACACGAAAGGCCTAGAGTTATCTATCAAGTCTTGCATCACTTGCTCGTGATTTTTTGCGCACACACACACGCCATATATATATATATATATATATATATATATATATATATATATATATATATATATATATATATATATATATATATACCTCGGTGTAGTATACATATCCTTCACTCAATAAATGAAAAATAATTCTCTTTTTCACACTCATCTGTCAGTGACGTTAAGGTCTGGTGGGAATTTATCAGCATCAGAGTGATGGTGAAAAAACAAGCCATTAGATGATATGGATGAAGCAATTACAGGAATTATCAGCAATTAGTGATCGTTCAGCTGGTTGAACAAACGAGGCCTCCATGTTGGTGTTTAGTCGTTTGTGACCTAAATGAGCCACGTGTGGTTGGCACAGGGAGGAAAGGGTATAACTGATGAGTGTAGATATACACAGAGAGGTGTATATCTCTCAGTGTGTATACGACCAGAGTTTGCTTTGATCCCTGTTTGAGGGATTAAATTATTCTTGGTGTTAGTGGTCAGGTAAATTATAGTCTTAATGAAGCAGGTGAGGCCGATACCTTCTAAACCTGATAAACTTATCGAGACTTCAACTAGAATACACACACACACATGACACACAACACAACACACATGACACAACACAGCACACATGACACACAACACAGCACACATGACACACAACACAGCACACATGACACACAACACAGCACACATGACACACAACACAGCACACATGACACACAACACAGCACACATGACACACAACACAGCACACATGACACACAACACAGCACACATGACACAAAACACACATGACAACACAACACACATGACACACAACACACACATGACACAACACAGCACACATGACACAACACAGCACACATGACACACAACACAGCACACATGAAACACAACACAGCACACATGACACACAACACAGCACACATGACACACAACACATGACACACAACACACATGACACACAACACAACACACATGACACACACAGCACACATGACACACAACACACATGACACACAACACAACACACATGACACACAACACAGCACACATGACACACAACACAACACATGACACACAACACAGCACACATGACACACACATGACACACAACACACATGACACACAACACACATGACACACAACACAACACACATGACACACAACACAACACACATGACACACAACACAACACACATGACACAACACAACACACATGACACACAACAGCACACATGACACACAACAGCACACATGACACACAACACAGCACACATGACACACAACACAGCACACATGACACACAACACAGCACACATGACACACAACACAGCACACATGAAACAACACAGCACACATGACACACAACACAGCACACATGACACACAACACATGACACACAACACACATGACACACAACACAACACACATGACACACACAGCACACATGACACACAACACACATGACACACAACACAACACACATGACACACAACACAACACACATGACACACAACACAACACACATGACACACAACACAGCACACATGACACACAACACAACACATGACACACAACACAGCACACATGACACACACACATGACACACAACACACATGACACACAACACACATGACACACAACACACATGACACACAACACAGCACACATGACACACAACACAACACACATGACACACAACACAACACACATGACACAACACAACACACATGACACACAACACAGCACACATGACACACAACACAACACACATGACACACAACACAGCACACATGACACACAACACAACACACATGACACACAACACAACACACATGACACACAACACAGCACACATGACACACAACACAACACACATGACACACAACACAGCACACATGACACACAACACAACACACATGACACACAACACAACACACATGACACACAACACAGCACACATGACACACAACACAACACACATGACACACAACACAGCACACATGACACACAACACAACACACATGACACACAACACAGCACACATGACACACAACACAACACACATGACACACAACACAACACACATGACACAACACAACACACATGACACACAACACAGCACACATGACACACAACACACATTACACACAACACAACACACATGACACACAACACAACACACATGACACACAACACAACACACATGACACACAACACAACACACATGACAACACATGACACAACACATGACACAGCACAGCACACATGACACAACACACATGATAACACACAACGCTCAACATACATGACACGCAACACTCAGCGCGCGCGCACACACACACACACACACACACACACACACACACACACACACACACACACACACACACACAACAGGTGGTCTCTCTTGCTTCATAATTAACGTACGTCAAAACTGGGTTTTATTTAGTTTTTTTTTTTACTAACTTTCCATGAGGTGCCATTTTTATTCGTCTATTAAAAAAAAAGATCACCTTTCAGCTGAGATCACAAATTTTAAAATGAACTTGAGAGACCTTTTGAAGACAGTGAAGTGTCACCTGTGAGAACTCGTCGTCGTTAATTAATGGAAGTCACCTGGTAAAAACTTGCATAGGTGTTGATCAGGTGTGAAACACCTAACACCTTGTACAGGTGTTGAGAGGGTGTACAACTTTATACACCTGTTGAAGCATCGGCTACACCTGCTTTATCCTCTTGTCATCACTTACATGATGACACTTCTCTCTCTCTCTCTCTCTCTCTCTCATCTACACCTTCCCATCATCGTCTCTGCTTCACTCAGACAGGGTCGTGGACGCCATTATTCCTAGAACTGTGAACAGATAACCACCTCTTACCCTCTAACTCCACTTATGCCCTGTTGCACCCCCAACCTCAGTGTGAATTCTCAATCCCTGCTCAGAGCTTGATCACTCTTTCTCCCCCTGTGTATAGACTTTTAGTCTCACTATCAGTGTATAATCTCTCACCCTCGGTATACTTCCGCCTCCAGTGTCTTAGGCGGCACTACCAGTGTTGTATATATTCTTTTCCCTCCACCCTTGAACACGACACTTACACCAGTAACACTTGAGACTATTGCTTTACAGTCGTACATGGAGGACCACCTGAAGAACAAGGATCGTCTCGAGCAGGAGTGGATCGCCCTGTGTGCTTACGAGGCCGAGCCCTGCGCCACCACCCTCGCCCTCAAGGTGAGAACCAGCTTATTACCTGGCGGGGACCAGGGTCAAGGAGGAACCTGAAAGTTAAGGGAAGAAGGGAGGAGCCAGAGAAGGAAGGAACCAGGGGAGAGAGACGGGGATAAGGGAAAGAATAACGTAGGGATAGAACAAAGATGAAAGAGAGGTCAAGATGGGACAGGGATGATGCTACAAGGTGTTTGTTCTTGACTGTGTAATGTTTCTCATCCTTTGCAATAATTTGTTTTACATTCGTATATAACAGACATTAACTAAAAAATGAATGGAAGAGTTTGGAGTTGGACTCTGTGTTGACTGCAACAAAGATTATAATAATATATCTTTATTTACTACAAGTACATGTACAAGGTATACAGACCATAGCTGACATCAACGACATACTATTATACGCTTGTTATGCAGAGCATTTCGGGCAAATTAGGTCAGTTTTTATCCCAGGATGCGACCCACACCAGGTACCCATTTTACTGATGGGTGAACATAGACAACCGATGTAAGGAAACACATCCCATGTTTCCACCCCATCGCCGGGAATCGAACCCGAACCCTCACCGTGTGAAGCGAGAGCTTATACCACGAGGCCAGAGAATGTATTTATTAGGCGGACGGAGGATCAAGCCTCCACACCACTACTTCTGCTAAGTGACATATACGAGGTTACTATAGCAAGAAGTATTATTTACTCTAGCGCTGTATTCACGAAAAGCGCTAAACCCATATAGATCATTCAGCCCTAGTACGCTATCCACCACACACAAGGGGCCAAGAGCTGTGACTCGACCCCTGCAACCACAAACAGGTAAGTGCACCCCTACACACTGCTACTGTTACATACCATGGCTTTACATGTTCCTTGTGAACACAGTATCTGGTAGTCTTGATTACGTCCTGTGGTGTGTCTAATGACGAATAGTGTATATACATCTTACTCTAGATATGTTATATACTGTAAGAATATTCTTTTGTCTCACTGTTGTATTATGAAGTTTAACATCAGTTCTCACTGTTGTATTATACAGTACCTCCTTACTGTATGAAACTGTGACAGTGTACCTTAGTTTTACTGTTGTATAGTATATATCGTTCCTTTTGTATCATATACTATATAATATATGGTTCCTGTTGTATTATATAGTATATATGGTTCCTGTTGTATTATATAGTATATATGGTTCCTGTTGTATTATATAGTATATATGGTTCCTGTTGTATTATATAGTATATATGGTTCCTGTTGTATTATATAGTATATATGGTTCCTGTTGTATTATATAGTATTTATGGTTCCTGTTGTATTATATAGTATATATGGTTCCTGTTGTATTATATAGTATATATGGTTCCTGTTGTATTATATAGTATATATGGTTCCTGTTGTATTATATAGTATATATGGTTCCTGTTGTATTATATAGTATATATGGTTCCTGTTGTATTATATAGTATATATGGTTCCTGTTGTATTATATAGTATATATGGTTCCTGTTGTATTATATAGTATATATGGTTCCTGTTGTATTATATAGTATATATGGTTCCTGTTGTATTATATAGTATATAATATATGGTTCCTGTTGTATTATATAGTATATAATATATGGTTCCTGTTGTATTATATAGTATATAATATATGGTTCCTGTTGTATTATATAGTATATAATATATGGTTCCTGTTATATTATATAGTATATGTTAAGTTCGAAATGTTTTCTTCAAATGACATGTTAACATGAGATGCTTATTTAAAATGAGAATGTATGTGTATACTTTTGTGCAGTTGTAGCGAAATATTGCACACTGTATATCCTGCAACACGAGCTGTATATCCTGCAACACGAACTGTATATCCTGCAACACGAACTGTATATCCTGCAACACGAACTGTATATCCTGCAACACGAACTGTATTCCCTTCAGCACGAACTGTATTCATATGGGGATACAGTATATAATACAACAGCTACACGCTGCATGACCCTTGTGGGTTTAGCGCTTAGTTTTGATTGTAGTAATAATGATAATACAACAGCGACAATGTATGGTGTATTATATAATACAACAAACATCCTACTCTCATTTTAGATATTACCTAGTGTTAACTCTCATTTAAACTAATTATTTCATATTTAATATGTCATTTTAACCAAATGTTGTGTTAACTAAACATCGTGTCATTCTAAGTGACCATTTTAAAGAATAAAAAGGCACAATACCGTGACTGCAACACCACTCAAATAACCTGTACAGTGTGTGACTCGTTTATGGTCCAAGTCTGACCCAAACGTCGTCAAAAGTTTCCCCTGTGTTTGTGAGTTGTGTACTGATCATGTTAGCATGTGTCAATGGTTCACAGTGGTGGTTCTTCACCCACCACTACAGAAAGTGCACTCTTGTGCTTGTTCTCTGGTATTAAGAGGTGTTCGTTCTTACCCACAGCCGGAGAACAACCAGAAGAACAGGTACCCAGACGCCGTGCCTTACGACCACAACAGAGTCGTACTCAACGCCCACTCCAACCTCAACGGATCTGATTATATAAATGCTTCCTCCATCGTGAGTATTCAAAGCTGGAGTATACCTGGAGGGTGTTCCTGGGGTCAACGCCGCTTATATCCTGTCTGTTCTAACCTACCTTTCCCATGCTAGCTCATCTCCCCCTCCCTTTCCTCTGTCTCTTACCTCATTCTGTCCTCTCTGCTTCCTTTCCCTTTGCTCCTCTATTACCTCCATCTCATTTCTCCCTTTCCCCTCTCTCTCTCTCTTGCCTTATTGTCTCTTCTCTACTCCCCTACCTTTTTCTCTTCTGTTCCTCTCTGCCCATGATACCAAGGCATGTTCACCACTAACAAAAACTGGAAATATTTTGAGCTCCCCACCCACGTAACTTGCTTTACTAACCCCTCTGGACCCTAAGTAATGTAACCTTTGTGTCTCTTCCTGGCACAGACTGACCACGATCCACGTAACCCAGCGTACATAGCGACCCAGGGCCCTCTGGCGAGCACAGCTTCAGACTTCTGGCAGCTAGTGTGGGAGCAAGGCAGTGTTGTCCTGGTGATGCTCACCAGACTTACCGAGAACGGCCACGCCTTCTGTCACCGCTACTGGCCTGAGGAAGGCAGCGACCTCTACCACATCTACGAGGTCACTATCTTACACACATGAAAATTATCAACATTTTCGTGAAATTATCGGCATTTTTATGAAAATTATTAACACTTTCATGGGGAAGCGTTAAACTCGCAGGGATTAAACAATTCCTGAGGAATGGAAGTAGTCATATTCAAAGGAAAAGGAAAATAGCTCCATTTCCTCAAATCATAAGCCTTTCACTGAAGCATCAAGACGACCATTGAAAGGAACATTTTTTGACTGAAAAAAAATCAGGTTTCCATTTTCTGAAGAATTATCATCGTCTTGGTGTTATGTTAGTGGACGGAAGATCGAGCCTTCACAGTGACTGTGCTGTGACTTACGTTGCTTTACTGCTTTATAAAGGGCTTATATATATATATATATATATATATATATATATATATATATATATATATATATATATATATATATATATATATATAACCTGTATCTGACAGTACGTAGTAACGAGTGTGTGACACTGTATAATATCTGGCATCTTTTAGGAGCCTTCACCAAACTAATTTAACTTAGTGATGGAAAATAAGTTATTATATACTGTCAGATACAAGTTACTACATAGTGTCAGAAACAAGTTACTACATAGTGTCAGATACAAGTTACTACAGTGTCAGATACAAGTTACTACATAGTGTCAGAAACAAGTTACTACATAGTGCCAGATACAAGTTACTACAGTGTCAGATACAAGTTACTACATAGTGTCAGATACAAGTTATTACAGTGTCAGATACAAGTTACTACAGTGTCAGATACAAGTTAGTACATAGTGTCAGATACAAGTTACTACATAGTGTCAGATACAAGTTACTACATAGTGTCAGATACAAGTTACGACAGTGTCAGATACAAGTTACGACAGTGTCAGATACAAGTTACGACAGTGTCAGACACAAGTTACGACAGTGTCAGACACAAGTTACTACAGTGTCAGACACAAGTTACTACAGTGTCAGACACAAGTTACTACAGTGTCAGACACAAGTTACTACAGTGTCAGACACAAGTTACTACAGTGTCAGACACAAGTTACTACAGTGTCAGACACAAGTTACTACAGTGTCAGACACAAGTTACTACAGTGTCAGACACAAGTTACTACAGTGTCAGACACAAGTTACTACAGTGTCAGACAAGTTACTACAGTGTCAGATACAAGTTACTACAGTGTCAGACACAAGTTACTACAGTGTCAGACACAAGTTACTACAGTGTCAGACACAAGTTACTACAGTGTCAGACACAAGTTACTACAGTGTCAGACACAAGTTACTACAGTGTCAGACACAAGTTACTACAGTGTCAGACACAAGTTACTACAGTGTCAGACACAAGTTACTACAGTGTCAGACACAAGTTACTACAGTGTCAGACACAAGTTACTACAGTGTCAGACAAGTTACTACAGTGTCAGACACAAGTTACGACAGTGTCAGACACAAGTTACTACAGTGTCAGACAAGTTACTACAGTGTCAGACAAGTTACTACAGTGTCAGACAAGTTACTACAGTGTCAGACAAGTTACTACAGTGTCAGACAAGTTACTACAGTGTCAGACACAAGTTACTACAGTGTCAGGCACAAGTTACTACAGTGTCAGACAAGTTACTACAGTGTCAGACAAGTTACTACAGTGTCAGACACAAGTTACTACAGTGTCAGACACAAGTTACTACAGTGTCAGACAAGTTACTACAGTGTCAGACACAAGTTACTACAGTGTCAGACAAGTTACTACAGTGTCAGACACAAGTTACTACAGTGTCAGACACAAGTTACTACAGTGTCAGACACAAGTTACTACAGTGTCAGACACAAGTTACTACAGTGTCAGACAAGTTACTACAGTGTCAGACAAGTTACTACAGTGTCAGACACAAGTTACTACAGTGTCAGACACAAGTTACTACAGTGTCAGACACAAGTTACTACAGTGTCAGACACAAGTTACTACAGTGTCAGACACAAGTTACTACAGTGTCAGACACAAGTTACTACAGTGTCAGACACAAGTTACTACAGTGTCAGACAAGTTACTACAGTGTCAGACAAGTTACTACAGTGTCAGACAAGTTACTACAGTGTCAGACACAAGTTACTACAGTGTCAGACACAAGTTACTACAGTGTCAGACACAAGTTACTACAGTGTCAGACACAAGTTACTACATATCATTGCTGTCTCTGAGAACACCAAGTTAAAATCTTCATTACAGTATATTATTCCTTTATAGCCCAGTAAACCCGTGCGGGCCACTTACCACAAGCACTGTGAAGACTTGATCCTCCGTCCGCTGATGCCAAGACAACGATGCAAAGACAATTGGTTTGGTTTGACAATTATCTATGTTAACAGGTCATAAAGAAGCTGAGGAATGAAAGGTAATTAGGTCTGATTGAAGGTAAAGGAGGGATACGCCAGTTCCTTGAATCAAGAGCTCTTCAACATCAGGACATTACGCATAACATGAAGTATTTACAGAGTTAATCTTAGAAATTCCCAAACATTCAAAAAAAAAAAAAATACACAATGTTCTTCTATGTTGAAAATGTTTTATTGCATTTATTGTTTTTACTCTTTATCGTTTACGAGTGTATCTCCTTCGTGTAAACACATGGGATCAAACTAACTAAACTTGTTATAAGTCACCATTATTCTTCCCGGAGAAGTTACAGGGTATATACGACAAGAGATGTATATCTGTGTATATACACCAGGATGTCTATGTCAGTGTGTGTATACACAGAGAACGTGCAGTCAGACTTAACCCAGCAGTAACGTAGCTAGTGTTGTCACACTCCCCACACCATATAATCATTCTGTTTCCCCCGAGGAGTGTAGCTAACAAGGCCCCCGTGCCTGCGCCTTCCACAGGTACACCTGGTATCTGAACACATCTGGTGCGACGACTACCTGGTACGTTCCTTCTATCTGAAGAACGTGCGTACTGGGGAGACCCGCACCGTCACCCAGTTCCACTTCCTCTCCTGGCCAGACTCCGGTACTCCAGCCTCAACCAAGGCGCTACTTGAGTTCAGAAGGTAAGGCTCATTATTCCACCAGAAGTTATTGGGAGATAACCTCCCTCTCTCTCCACCACTTAACCACTGTGAAAAAGCAGTGAAATTCCAAGCACTTTCGTGATTTGTCATTGGTCCTTGATAATGTGAGAAATCACGAAAGCGCTTGGAAACTCACCATTTTTTCACAGTTTTACACACACACATACACCTACACACAGGAGCCAGGAGCTAAGACTCGACCCCTGCAACCACAAATAGGTGAGTACACACACACACACACACACACACACACACACACACACAATATATAAATATATATATATATATATATATATATATATATATATATATATATATATATATATATATATATATATATATATATATATATATATAATAATTTTAAATCTTTTTCCCCACATAGGGTAACTCAAAGAAACGCATTAACTACCATCCTTAATTAAGTCAGTAAAATGTCTTGCAAGTACACAGACGTCAGGATTTAAATGACCCTCTGGTCTACATCGCCATCATTGAGTGTGCAGGCACTGTACCTAGATGCATTATTATACTCATGGGGAAGAACTAGATACATAGAGGTCATACAGTCTTGGGAATGGGAGGTAATTAAGTTTAATCCAAGGAATGGGAGGGCAGCTGTAATTTTTTGGATCAAATCCCTTCACCAGAATCTAAACGCGTTTCTTCGATTTTTTAAGGGAAAAAAAAGTATTCTTGAGGTTATATATGGAAATCATGTCGGAGTATTGCTAAACAGCCAAAACAACTACCAGGAACGACTACCAGTAATGGAAGACATCTGTGTGTGTGTCTGGTTGTCACGTGGATTTCGTAACGACGCCTCACCCTCTGCTCCCTCATCATTTTTGTGATTTTTGCAATTATGTGCTGTAAGGAATTGCATAGTCACAAAAGTGATGGGTGAGCGAGGGCCTCTCTTCCTCCAACCTCGACACCGTCCTCCTGCTACACAGGATAACCCACAACACTTAGGTGGCCAGGCCTATGTGAAGCCACCAGACGCTGTGGTTTGCTTCCCTACTGTTACACATGTTCATGTTCATATAGGTTTGCCAGGACGGGTCCTGGCCTGGGTGTTCTCCACGTGGTGACCCAGCAGTGGCTCTCGAAGGAGTGTCATAAGTTGGTACAAGTGATGTACCGTTAACAGCCCTATGGCAGGGGCACGGTGAGCATTCACGTCAAGTGGAGCACCGCTTACAGCCCTATGGCGGGGCAGCCTTATGAAAGGCACGGGGACTCAACTTCAGTTGAGCCAGTCCTGGCACTCAGGCCTCAATGAGTGCCAGAACGACTCAGGAGGCTCTCTGGAAGTGTCTCCACACAACAGTGACCTCTAGTTGGTAAGTATAATGACAAGGCAACACAAACAGCAGAGAAAGCCTTACCGGACAAAGTTTCGCTCTGTGCTGATCTTCATCAAGTTTTGAGTTGATATATTGATGCTTCAGTTGAGAAAACGTAACAAATACTGACCTTCCTTACTTCCCGGAAGATTACGTAGCAAACATTGACCTTCCGTCCTGGAAGATTACGTAGCAAACATTGACCTTCCGTCCTGGAAGATTACGTAGCAAACATTGACCTTCCGTCCTGGAAGATTACGTAGCAAACATTGACCTTCCGTCCTGGAAGATTACGTAGCAAACATTGACGTTTCTTTCTTTCTTTCGCTCTCCAGGAGCTTTGTCAAGCCGTTACAAACAATACCTGTGCTACCTTGATAACCATGA